>NW_023396689.1:1816035-1995629 GCF_011125445.2 Fundulus heteroclitus | reverse complement strand
CCTGTTGCTGCACATCACGCTTGGGAACTCCTCGTGTTTCACGGTTTGCTCTCTTGGCGTGGTAGAAGGGCGCTAGCCTAGCTTTAGCTCCACAATGGCTTCCTCTCCTACTATTACTTCAGCTTCTCCGTCTCTGACTAAGTCTCCCCTTATCTCCTGCTCTCTGTGTCAGATGTTTAGCTATTCCTCTGCCTCCTTTAGTGATAATGGTACTTGTAATAAATGTAGTGTTTTTGTAGCTTTGGAGGCGAGGGTGTCAGAATTAGAGTCCCGGCTCCGTGCTATGGAAAGACCAGCTGATAGCTGCCCCTCTGCTAGCGCGAAGCCACATAGACCTAGCGTTAGTTCACTTAGTGGTCCTCCAGAAGCACCCGAGCAGCCGGGTAAGCAGGGCGGCTGGGTGACAGTTCGTAGGAAGCATAGCTCTAGATTTCAGCCCCCAGTTCACCACCAACCCGTCTGTGTTTCTAACAAATTTTCCCCACTCAGCGACACACCCGCTGAGAAGCCGACCCTAATTATTGGGAGCTCAATAGTCAGAAACGTGGCACTAGAGACACCAGGGACCATAGTTAAATGCCTGCCAGGGGCCAGAACGGGCGACATAGAATCTTACCTAAAACTACTGGCTGAGGATAAGCGTAAATACAGTAAGATTGTTATTCACGCTGGCGGTAATGACACCCCGGTCACGCCGATCGGAGGTCACTAAAGTTGGTGTTGCTTCGGTGTGTGAGTTTGCTAAAGCAATGTCGGACTCCGTAATTTTCTCTGGTCCCCTGCCTGATCTGACCAGTGATGACATGTTTAGCCGCATGTCATCATTCAACCGCTGGTTGTCTAGGTGATGTCCTGAAAACGACGTGGGCTACATTGATAACTGGAGAACTTTCTGGGGAAAACCAGGTCTGATCCGGAGAGATGGCATCCATCCTACTTTGGATGGTGCTGCTCTTCTTTCCAGAAATCTGGCCGGACTTATTAGTTCTCCTAAATGCTGACAACCCAGGGTCCAGACCAGGAAGCAGAGCCGTAGTTTAACACACCTCTCTGCAGCTTCTGTACTGTTACCCATCCATTATCCTACTGAGACGGTGTCTTTCCCACGGCCAAAACATAACAGATCAAAAACTTATCTAAAAGGAACAAATCATAAAAACCTAATAAAAATCAATACGGTTCACCTTGAACCTAAAAATAAAACATTTAAATGTGGTCTATTAAATATGAGGTCTCTCCCTCCAAAGACTTTGTTAGTTAACGAATTGATTTCTGTTAAACAGATTGATTTGTTTTGTCTCACAGAAACCTGGCTACAAGAGGACTACGTTAGTATAAATGAGTCAACTCCCTCCAATTATTCAAATTTCCACATTCCCAGATCTGTGGGAAGAAGAGGAGGAGTGGCAACCATCTTTCAGTCTGATTTATTATTTAGTCCCAGGCCAATTAATAACTACAGTTCTTTCGAACATTTAACCCTCAGTTTCCCTCATCCAAACTGCAAAGCAATAAAACCTCTTCTGTTTGTTGTTTTGTATCGTCCACCAGGCCCTTACTCTCTCTCTTATCTGATTTGGTGTTAAATACTGATAAGGTTATTATAGTGGGTTATTTTAACATCCATGTTGACACAGAATGTGATAACCTTAGTGTAGCCTTTAAAACTATCCTAGATTCAATTGGTTTTGCTCAAAATGTGCATAAACCGACGCACTCTTGGCTCCATACTTTAAACCTTGTGCTGACATATGGCATTGATTGTGAAGAATTAACAGTATTTCCTCACAACCCAGTCCTATCTGATAATTTTTTAATAACATTTGAGTTTAATCTAACTGAGTTCTCCACCCCCAAAAGAGGGTTCCATTATAGTAGATCTTTATCGGATAATGCTGTATCAAAACTTAAAGAGTCTGTCCCCTTTTTAATATCCTCCGTATTGCAGAAATGCCCTGTAGATGGCAGCAATGTTGTTTCTTCCAATTCACAAATAGATGTCTTTGTAAACAGTATGACTTCGTCATTGCGTTCTGCATTAGACAATGTAGCTCCCTTGAAAAAGAAGGTGATTATTCACAGGAAGCTGGCTCCTTGGTTTAATTCAGAGCTGCGTTCCTTGAAGCACAATGTTAGGAAATTGGAGAGAAAATGGCGCTCTACACACCAAGAGGAATCCTACCTAATCTAGAGGCTCTATTGTTGTATAACAAGACCCTTCGCAGAGTTAGAGCAGCATATTTTTCATCATTAATTGAGGAGAATAAGAATAATCCTAGATTTCTCTTCAGTACAGTTGCCAAACTTACCCAGAGCCACAGCTCTGTTTATCCATCCATTCCCTTAGCTCTTAGCAGTAATGATTTTATGGGATTCTTCATAAATAAAATTGATTCCATTAAAAATTAAATAATTGGCATCCTCCCAAACATGATTACCTCGTCCTCAGTAAGTGAGGCAGCATTGGAGGAATCCTTAGAACCTGCGCAGTGTCTGAACTGTTTAAAAGCAGTAGAGCTTTCTGAGCTATCTAAAATTTTAGCTTCATCTAAACCTTCTACCTGTATGTTAGACCCAATCCCAACCAAGTTGTTTAAGGAGGTATTCCCTCTGATCAGTGGTCCTATTTTAGACATGATTAATTTATCCTTGGTAAATGGATATGTACCACAGGCTTTTAAAGTAGCTGTTATTAAACCTTTACTTAAGAAACCATCTCTTGATCAAGACGAGTTAGTAAATTACAGACCTATATCTAATCTTCTTTTCTTATCTAAAATTCTTGAGAAAGTAGTTGCTAATCAACTATGTGAACATTTACAAAGTAATGACCTACTTGAGGAGTTTCAGTCAGGCTTTAGAGCTCATCATAGCACTGAAACAGCTCTGGTGAAGGTCACTAATGACATTCTCATGGCCTCAGATAATGGAATTGTGTCTATACTTGTCCTGTTGGATCTCAGTGCTGCATTTGATACAGTTGATCACAATATTCTCCTACAAAGACTTGAGCATACTGTAGGGATTAGGGGAAAAGCATTAGGCTGGTTTAAATCTTATCTGTCGGACAGATTTCAGTTTGTCCATGTTAATAATAAATCTTCCTCAAACTCTAGGGTCACTTGTGGAGTACCACAGGGTTCAGTCCTTGGACCAATTCTATTTACTATATATATGCTTCCGATTTGCAAAATTATCAGACAGCATGGGATTAATTTCCACTGTTATGCTGATGACACTCAGCTATATTTATCCATAAATCCTGATGAATCCAATCAGTTACTTCGACTGCAGTCATGTCTTGATGACATCAAAAGCTGGATGACTTTAAATTTCCTGCATTTAAATTCTGACATGACAGAAGTTGTAATCTTTGGGCCAGAGTCTTCAAAAAATAAAGTTCTTAATCAATCACTTAATCTGGATGGCATTAACTTGGCCTCTGGTTATAAAGTTAAAAATCTTGGTGTTGTTTTCGACCAAGACATGTCATTTAAATCCAATATTAAACAGGTTTCCAGAGTTTCCTTTTTTCACCTCAGGAATATCACCAAAATTAGAAACAATCTGTCCAGGGGTGATGCTGGAAAAACTAGTCCATGCATTTGTTACTTCAACGCTGGAATATTGTAATTCTTTACTATCAGGAAGTCCACAAAATGCAGTTCGAAGTCTTCAGCTGATCCAAAATGCTGCGGCAAGAGTTCTGATGAAAATCAACAAATCATATTTCTCCAATTTTAGCTTCCCTTCATTGGCTTCCTGTTAAATCAAGAATAGAATTTAAAATTCTCCTTCTAACGTATAAAGCCCTTAATAATCAAGCTCCATCATATATCAGAGCTCTGATTACCCCGTATGTTCCTAACAGAGCACTTCGCTCTCAGACTGCAGGTCTGCTGGTGGTTCCTAGAGTCTCTAAAAGTAGAATGGGAGGCAGATCATTTAGCTATCAGGCTCCTCTCCTGTGGAACCAAGTCCCAGTTTTGGTCCGTGAGGCAGACACCCTATCTATTTTTAAGACTAATGTTAAAACTTTCCTTTTTGACAAAGCTTATAGTTAGAGTGGCACATACCCTGAGCTATCTCTATAGTTGTGCTGTGATAGGCCTAGGCTGCTGGAGGACATCAGGGTCTAATTTTCTCACTCTACTGATTTCTACTGTTCTTCAGTCTACTGTTCTCCAGTTTTGCATTGTATTACATTGAAATGACTGTCGTCATTTCAGCTTTTAACTTTTTGCTCTCTCTCTTTTTCTTCATAGTAGGTACACCTGGTCTGGCGTTCTGTTAACTGTGACATCATCCAGAGAAGATGGCTCACCCGCTACTACCATCTAATGTAGAACAGATTACTAGATCAATGTGTGCTTCTGTGCTTTTTTGTCTCTTTTGTTGTGTCTCTGCTCTGTCTTCTGTAAACCCAGTCGGTCGAGGCAGATGACCGTTCGTACTGAGCCCGGTTCTGCCGGAGGTTTTCCTTCCCGTTAATGGGGAGTTTTTCTTCCCACTGTCGCTTCATGCTTGCTTAGTATGAGGGATTGCAGCAAAGCCATGTACAATGCAGACGACTCTCCCTGTGGCTCTACGGTTCCCCAGGAGTGAATACTGTTTGTCGGGACTTTGATGCAATCAACTGGTTTCCTTATATAGGACATTTTTGAGCAATCTGTATAATCTGACCCAATCTGTATAATATGATTGAACTTGATTTTGTAAAGTGCCTTGACATGACGTGTTTCATGATTTGGCGCTATATAAATAAAATTGAATTGAATTGAATTGAATAGGCTAAATTACTGAAAGGACCCTAGCCCCTAACTGAACTCGTAGCAAACGCAACAACGGATGTGGTGTGCTCAAAACCAGGGATGTTTTACTTGCATAAACATATCAGTGTCTCTAAAGTGCTTCTCATACCAAAACATTATCCCTTTGACATTTACGACGGACAAAGGACGCAGAACTGCTAGATTTGTTTGCTCAAGTTTAGCTGAGCTAGCTGAGTCTAGCTGAGCTGTTTGCCAAGAGGAAGTAAACATGGAAAGAAACTTGGGACGTGTACTATGAATTTCATATTGAAATAGTAAGCTCATTACATTGTGGAAAAACTAAACAACTCTACAACGTTGTGCCTGACTTATTTTCATTTCATTGGGCTATTTCACTTGTACATTGTACAATGGGGCTTGAAAATTGTGACGTAACAACCTCACTGTGTTCAGTCTGTGTTCCTGTGTCTCCTCCTGATTTCAGCCTGTGTTTTCTCCTGCGTCCTGTAAGTCACCTTTTCAATTAAAATCTCCTTTTTCACCATGCACTCGTCTCTGCCTTGTTTCCGCTTAGGTCCTCACCGCACCCGAAACATGACAGAAATGACTTGACCATGAAAAGGCCAGGCAACGGGGCTGAAAATAATGGAGCAGTTCAATCAGCTCTGGATTCAGAGAGAGAAGGTCTCCGCGCCGATCTGGGCTGACGCCTCTCAAGTTTCCAATGAGGGTCAGCTCTTGCACCTCGCTGCCCCAAGACGCCACCTCCTGCCGGAGCACCGGCATCAGGAGCCCAGCGCCGAACAGCACGGCCCCAGCTTGTGTGGGTGTGGCGCACGTCAGAACAAGTGCCACCGAGGACTCTGTCTCACCGCCGGCTTCAGAGGTTCCTGCTGCACACGCCATGGACCAAGCCTGCGTGGGTGCGCACATCCCTGCACCGGCCATCTCAGAGGTTGCTGCTCGGCTCCTGCATCCCCTGCCGCCGCCAAGAGCTCCGCTGCTGCATCCCTGGTTGCTGCCGAGAGCGCCGCTGCTGCATCCCCAGCTCCCGCCGAGAATCCTGTTTCCTCGGGCCGCCGCCGAGAATCCCGTTTCTCCATCTGCTGGCGTCAGTCCTGCCCCGCCGTCATCCGAAGGCCCAGCTCCGCTGCTGCATGCCACGGCCCAAGCCTGCACGGGTGCGCACGCTCCTGCACTGGACGCTCTGCTGCCGCTGGCCGCTGAAGGGCCTGCTTCGCCTGTCTCCAGCGTTCTCAAGCCTCCAGAGTTCTCTAGCGTTCTCAAGCCTCCAGGGTTTCCCAGCGCTCCCAAGCCTCCAGGGTTCCCCAGCACTTTTTTTCCTGGACACTAGTGGGCGTCTGGGATCCACCCTTAAGCTGTGTGTGTGTGTGTGTGTGTGTGTGTGTGTGTGTGTGTGTGTGTGGGAGAGGGGGGGTGATGTCAGGACCTCTGAGCTGTGGACTCGTTTACTTAACTAGACTCACCTGTTGCTGATTATCCCGAGCCTATATTTAAGTTCCCTTGGTTTGTTTCCCCGTTGTTTGGTCATTCTGCGTTCAGTCTGTGTTCCTCTGTCTCCTCCCAAGCCTCCAGGGTTCCCCAGCACTTTTTTTCCTGGACACTAGTGGGCGTCTGGGATCCACCCTTAAGCTGTGTGTGTGTGTGTGTGTGTGTGTGTGTGTGTGTGTGTGTGTGTGTGTGTGTGTGTGTGTGTGTGTGGGAGAGGGGGGGTGATGTCAGGACCTCTGAGCTGTGGACTCGTTTACTTAACTAGACTCACCTGTTGCTGATTATCCCCAGCCTATATTTAAGTTCCCTTGGTTTGTTTCCCCGTTGTTTGGTCATTCTGCGTTCAGTCTGTGTTCCTCTGTCTCCTCCTGAGTTCATATATATATATATATATATATATATATATATATATATATATATATATTAGTGCTGTCAGTTAAACGCGTTATTAATGGCGTTAACGTAAACCCATTTTAACGCAGACAATTTTTTTGTCGCCGTTAATCGCGCGTCAAAACACACACACCGTTCCCTAATGTTTTTTTCCCCCGCCGCGCTTTCCGGACTGTGTTTCTTTTACCCTTGGCGCTTTCCGTAGTTTCAAGAGTGCTAGAAAACAAAGTTTCTTTTACCCTCGGACACATGCGACTTTGGGCTTTTTTCTAAAAGCGCTTCTAAATTTCATGAGTCACGGGTTGCGTTTTTTTTGGGCAGGTTTCTGAAAGTGAAATCGCTTATTTGGGCTCTAAAATAGGTGACGAAATAGGGGTTATTATGTGACCTTTCTGCACTACATTTGAGTGTATCCAGCTGAAATCTCCCTCCGCCATAGGAGCCGACGGTAGTAAAGGCAGACAGAGCAACTCTGCACGTATTTTCTGCAGTTTACGGTGCAATAACCGGTGATAACTGCTGAAAGTAGATTACATGGTGCAGAATACCATGTCTATCTTTGTTTAAGAGGCAAAAAAATATATATCGGCATGAAAACAGGTATTCTGAAAAGTGCTTGAAAAATAACAAAATAAAAATATTTTTTGTACAAGCATGTATTTTATTAGTGTCATTTATTGCAAAATTGCATATTAAAATGCCCAAACAGGCTATTACACTTTCAGAAATAAAAGGATAAAATATGCGATTAAAATTTTTAATCGTTTGACAGCACTAATATATATATATATATATATATATATATATATATATATATATATATATTAGGGCTGGGCAAGTTAACGCGTTAATTTCGCGTTAACTCATTAGACTATTAACGGCGATATTTTCTTTAACGCGCGTTAACGCATGTTGGTCACATGCTTTTATTTTGTGAAGGTCTGTTGCTGCGGTGTAGGGGTTTGAATCAGAACAGTAGCTGGCGATAATGCGCCAATAACCTCGCTGTCAGCCCAGCCTCAGATTCAAAGAGGAAGAAAGGTGCTGGCCGGAAAAAAACACAGCTGACATGCGGAAGGCGGTGTTTCCCGCAGGTACCGCGAGCGAGCTTAGGCGAGGCGAGGCGGTGAGTTGGCGGCCGGAACAAGTTTTGTGCGGAGCGGAGCGGGGGGGTCTGCATCGACGCCGTCGGTGAAGTCGCTTCTCGTTTCAAAGTATCCATGTATTTTTGCCTGTTTTCCCCCTGCCATTCACTATATGCGCGCGAGAAAGCAACAACAAAAAACCGCGTGTCAACGTCAAATAAACGCAAGCATATCGAGTTAGCAAGCATTTCAGTTTAAAGTTCTTCCAGCATGGAATATGACAGAAACAAGTTAGTTGGAACCACTGCCAAGTTAAACTTTGGTATTGAACATAAAATGGTAATGCTGCTCCCTGCTGTTACCTCAGAAATTGCCTGTTTTTGGTAGATTTTTTCCCCATAAAGAGAATTCCCTGTCAGTGGCAATAAGCTTTAATTTATTATTATTGCTATTTTTTGTTTTACATGTTTAAGTTGAGCTTTACACTAAATATGTGTTACTGATAAGTGCTACAAATGTTACAACACTTTTGTTCATATGGCAGCAGAACATTAAAATAAAAGTGCTCTTTACACTACTTTTGAATTCATTCTTGGAGTTTGTAAATACAATGCGATTAATCGCGATTAATCAGTGCGATTAATCGCGATTAAATATTTTAATCGTTGCCCAGCCCTAATATATATATATATATATATATATATATATATATATATATATATATATATATATATATATATATATATATATATATATATGTCAACACCAAGTTGGACAGCTCAGTGTTACAGTAGGTCCTTTCACAATTAGAGGGAGCTAGCGAGTCAGAACCCAGGGAACAGAGAACAGATCAGATTGAAGTGGAGGGTTTTTATTTCTCATAAAAACCAGTCTCTTAAAAAGCTTAAAAAAAACACAATAAAATGTTTTCTTTAAATAATCTAAAATCAGTAAAACAACTAAAAACGGGAGGCTTCCAGTCCAGGATAATTGTCCAGCAGCAGAGTCCACAAAGGAAGTGAGTTCTTAGTTCCACCCCGCAGCCGTCTCAGGATTGGTCCAGTTGCACCGCGTCCTTGCTGTGTAATTGTAATTTTATTAAGGATCCCCATTAGCTGTTGCCATGGCAAGCAGCTAGTCTTCCTGGGGTCCACATTAAAAACATACAGTAAAAAACAGTTACAAATATAAAAATTTCCAAAAATGTAATTTCTTAAAAATTACTATAGGAAGTACAAAAGAACAAGTAAAATAAAACAGCCAATAAAACAAGAACAAATATAATAAAACTGCCAATAAAACAAAAACACTTCAGGGCATCAAATGGAGTCTCAGATTCTTTTTAAAAGATAATTTACTATTAGTGTAGCGGATGAAGTGAGGTAGATTATTCCAAAGGTGTAATGATCTATATATAAAGGATCTCTTTAGAGCATTGGTTTTTGGACCTGGTAAAACAAGCTGCCCATTACAAGAACCTCTAGTGTTGTGTCCATGAACTGAATTACTATAAACAATTTGTGAATATATAAAAGCAGGAACATTACTGCTCATGACTGACTTAAACAGGATAAGTGTATTAAAAAGCAACTTGTTCTCAACCGTAAGCCAGGAAAGGCAGGAATGCATCTGGTTGACATTAGATCTAATGTGGCAGCCCAGTACCAACCGTGCTGCCTTGTTCTGAACAACCTGTAGCTTTTTAAGTTCACCCCTTGGCAGCAGATGTCCACACTGTAGAGTAATAGTCAAGATGACATAACACTAGACTCTGAAATATTTGACATAAAAGGTGACGGGCCATAAAAGAGCAACATTTCCTTGTGGAACTAATTGCTCTTCCCATTTTCACAATAATATAATTAATGTGGTGAGACCAAGACAGAGAACAGTCTACCATCACACCAAGGAGTTTGGCACTTTCAACTTGTTGAACCGTCAAGTCACAAAACTTTAAGTCAAGCTTTGGGCTTGCGGACAGCTTGTTCCTTGAACCAATTACCATGCACTTAGTCTTAGAGATGTTGAGGGCCAGTTTGTTACTCACCACCCAATCATATACAACGTTCAGTTCTCGGCTCAAAACCTGATTTAATATCCTTGGACATAGGCCCACATCCAAGCAACGATTAAAAATATGACAGATGGGAGCTGCTATGACACCAGCAGTCATTCTCAGTAATTTACTATCCAGGTTATCTAATCCAGCTAGTTTACTGTCAGGAAGAGAACGGAGCAAATGTTCCACCCTATGGACGTCAACTTGTTTAAATACAAATTCACAACTTTTACCTTTCATTATAATGTTCTTAATACATTCATATGATCTAATGTTGTGTGAAGTGTTCATATTCTGCCTTCATTGAGATACTTTCTCAATATAATAGTCATTAAAATGATTAGCAATATCACCTGGCTTTGTGAGAACAAATCCATTTGATTCAACAAAGGGTGTGCACACAGTTGTGTTCCGACCCATCATTTCATTGAAAACATTCCATATTTCTCTATCGTTCCTCGCCTCAAATAACCTTCGTTTAAAGTAGTCCCTTTTTTTTTACCTTATTCAATTTTGTGACTTGATTACGTAGAGAACAGTATTTCCGCCTGTCATCAATAGATCCAGAAAGTACAAAGAGTTTTTTAGCTGAATCTCTCTCTGCCATTAGCGACCTAAGACTAGGGTCAAGCCAAGGGGCAGACCTATTTTTGACAACAAACTTTTTTAAGGGAGCATATTTGTTTACAGCATCCATAAACATTGACATAAATAGATCCAGTGCCACTTCAGGGTTATGCCCACTACAAACCATATTCCAGTTTGCATTAGCGATTTCACTTACAAATAAATCTTCATTAAATTGCTTATAGGACCGTGTTAAAATGATTTTAGCTTTAAGTTTTGGAATCTTTTTTTTTCTACTAATAGCAATTATATTATGGTCACTAAAACCTACAGGCACAGATATTGCCTTAGAGCACTGGAGAGCAGCATTTGTGTAGATGTGGTCAATAGTTCCATCACTACCAATATTTATTCTTGTGGGGACTTCAACAATTTGAGACAGACTACATGCACTCAATATAGAGAGTAACTTTTTCCTGTTAGGACAAGAATGCACCAACCAGTCAACATTTGCATCACCCAGCAGATAAATCTCTCTATTTTTATCTGATATCTTATCAAACATTTCACACAACTCAGTCATATATACAGCATCTGCATTAGGGGGTCTATAGAAGCAACAAACTAAAAGTGGTTTTAAATAAGGCACGTGTATTTGTACACAGCATGCTTCGATGTCCTCCCTCATCAAATCAAAGCGTATTTTGGCAGGTAAATTATTTTGTACATAAATAGCCACTCCACCCCCAAATCTATTTCTGTCTTTCCTAAAAACAGAAAAACCATCAATGGCTATGCTTGAGTCAGAGAAGGAATCATCAAGATGGGTCTCAGAAACAGCAATGTCAATACAAATATCTCTGACAATTTGCTCCACGTCCAGGTACTTGTAACGTAAACTACATACATTCACGTGAGCCAACACAAGTCCCTTATGAAAGTTCAACTTAATGCAAAGCATATCCTTACTGGGCACAGTCATGAGCTATCAAAAAGAACATTAAATATATCCAACTATAAAAACTAAAAACAGCATGACATCAAACCACAGACTTATACAAATTTTTCTAAATCCTTCTGACTCCTGACTACTAAAACTCGTGCCTGCTCAGGTGCACCATTAAGTTTTATATAAATCTTACAATTTGAGGACCATGTTGCCTGTATTTTTCCCTCTTTACGCAGGTAACGAGCTCTCTTTGCAATATCAGCATTGCTCTTGGTCAAATGTTCATTAATATAAACTTTTGAACCTTTTAGCTTCTTGGCTTGTCGCAAAAGACTGACTTTATATTTTCTGCTTGCAAATCTCATGATGATGTTAGGTGGTTTGCTTTTGTCTATTTGAGGAAAAGGGTGACAAGCTTCAATGTTCTCCTTGCTTATGCTAATGCCTTTTCCGTGGAGAAAATTCACCACCTGTTGCTCCACAGAGTCCAAATCCTGGTCCATGGTCAAAGAACCCTGGATGCCAGACCTCACTGCAGTAGCAAATGAAGAGGGTCTTGTTGAAAGTCCTGTAATAATAACATCATTCATTCGAGTATATTGCTCTAACTCAGACAATCTGCCTTCGAGTTGTACAATCTTAGCATCTTTCTCCTCATTTTGTTTTTTCAGTTCCTTAATGTCTTTCATCAAGCCTATCAGAGAATCTTGCTTACTTGCCATAGTTTCCATTTGGTGTGCCATGAACTCCACTGATTTCCGCAGCTCCTCATTTGCTCGTTTTAGCTCCTCCATGTCTCTTTTGGTGGCCATGGTTGGAGATAGAGCAAGGTGGCAGTCCCAGCAACCAGGGCAGATTACACAGAGGTGAGGTAGTCAGCTCACATCTGTGCCTGGCCTGGTGTTGAAAGCTGTTGTCTGGCCTGGTGGGGGAGGCCCCTGCTTAGCCTGATGGTGGAGGCTGCTGCCTGGCCTGATGGTGGAGGCTCCTCCTTGGCCTGATGGTGGAGGCTGCTGCCTGGCCTGATGGTGGAGGCTGCTGCCTGGCCTGATGGTGGAGGCTGCTGCCTGGCCTGATGGTGGAGGCTTCTGCCTGGCCTGATGGTGGAGGCTGCTGCCCAGCCTGGTGGTGGAGGCTGCTCTCTGGCCTGGTGGTGGAGGCTTCTGCCTGGCCTGGTGGTGGAGGCTTCGGCCTGGCCTGGTGGTGGAGGCTGCTGCCTGGCCTCAGCAAACGAAGTTAACAGGCAAGCATTCAGTTCAAAAATCCATTAATGACTCGCTTACTGAGAAAGATTAATTAAAAAGTCAAACTAAAACAAAGCGAGACTGGTAAAAAGTGGAAAATAGTATGTTTAACTGATGCAGGGCTCTGAACTCCTCTCAGTTCCCTCAGCTCTAACCCCAACTTGCCCACCAATTTGCTAGCTGTGGTCCGCCCACAAGCGCCTCTCACTCGCCACTGGACTCCTGCAAACACAAACACACGCTGGCCAGAAGCGTTGTTTGTGGAGCCAACTGATCTTTGCTGCAGCCCTTCCAACGTGGCAAAACCCTGCAGATGTCAGTGGAAAACGTTTACTCACGGATGCAGGCAGAGTTTTACCTCTGCCCCGCTGCCAATCCAACGCTCTGTTTTCCACTGCACTCTGTTCCTGCTGCAGAGATGGTCCCCACGTCGTGCCGATCAGTCTGCTTATACTTATAC
The DNA here is from genome assembly GCF_011125445.2 of Fundulus heteroclitus. Taxonomy (NCBI): domain Eukaryota; kingdom Metazoa; phylum Chordata; class Actinopteri; order Cyprinodontiformes; family Fundulidae; genus Fundulus; species Fundulus heteroclitus. Next base: position 1,982,588 of record NW_023396689.1, on the reverse strand, counting down.
TTATACTTATACTTGGTGGTTACTTAGTCTCTCCTCCCACCACACCTGGCTGTTATGGCCTGCTTCTCCCCTCTGCTCCTGTAGTGAGTTCTTCACCCTTTAAATGTTCTGCCAGCTTCCTTTGGCAAGTCTGTGAAACAGCTGATAGGCTGCTTCCAGGCACACCCACAACTCCACAGGTGGCCATCATCAGGTAATTTGTCCTCAGAGTTCACAGTGGATGAAAACACCACAACAATAAAAACATGCAGTAAAAGAGAAATCATGCACACATATTTACATAATCACACCATCACAATAAAACAAATTTCCACTGTGTGACATCTATCTATCTATCTATCTATCTATCTATCTATCTATCTATCTATCTATCTATCTATCTATCTATCGATCGATCGATCGATCGATCGATCGATCGATCGATCGATCGATCCAGTTGGCACCATCTGTCGTGGCATTGGCATTAATATAATGCAGAGAAGAGTTTACTCTGTACCATCACCCCTTGCACTGTGGCACATTGACGGCAATCACAAATTGATATGGTAAGCTCTTTATGGAAAATGCAACTAGATTTGTCACAACAGTTTAATTTTAAGACTTTGTTTTCCTTTCTGAAAGTGGCAAATTGTGATTCATGGTGGCATAGACGGATACAGTTGAAAGATAATGTTCCTCACTGCCAGCGATAACAACCAAGCTACCACAGTTCTTCAAGCCTTCTTGGGAGCTGTACAGAAGTTTGGATTGCACATCTGAGTACGAAGTGACAAAGGAGAGGAAAATGTTGACGTAGCTCGATATATGCTAGAACATCCCGAACAAGGAGGAGGTACGTTCTTTAGCATCATGTCATAGTTTTATTTATGTATATAAAACAATATCATGTTGTTGTAGAACATCACACCTGATTATGTGTTGCTCTTTATAGAAAGAGCACAACTTACTGTGCTTGGTCGGACAGCCCATCTGTCCCTCGTCAACTTTACAGCTCTGATCCAGACAGCTCTTTTCCTCCTTGCTTCATGACACTTGTGCAAACTAACGTCTGGTGACGTTTGCTGCAGCCACCAGCAATGTGCCGTTTCACCTCATTTACACGCAACTCGCTGTCTACCAGAACCATTTATTTAGTTGATGAATGACTGCCGTGTTCCCCTGTTACATGATTTCCTTTCAGTAATGGACTTCCAAAATTAAGCAAAGCATTTGCCTATTTTGTGACATTGTCTTTTATTAGGTCTTTAATCCTGATATATTGTGAATTGCTGCCCAGTGTCTTTATTATTAATATTATTTTCTTCATTTTTCCATATTTCTAGTTAAGGTGTGTCACAGGCACTTTAAAACTAGTGTCAGATAGCCAAGAAGATTACATTGACCTAGCCGGACAGCTTTTAGATGATTTTCTTATTGCAACAAATTTGTTTATAATTTCTTTTGGCCATAACATAATCACTGTCTCTAGGGAGGCAGTATGTTCAAGGTTCACTTCAACTTACTATAACCAGATACCATCACATTTCAATCTGAAAAACTCACACGAAAAGAAAAGGCAATTAGAAGAATTTTATTGATACAATATTTTAAGACTTTGGCGCTCAGACCTCGGCAGGAAACATTCACTCTGAATTATACTTCAAAATGCATAAGCAGGTGTATGAGAATAGGGATGTTTTCCCCCAGACCTGAAACTGGTGGCGGAGTGGAGATAGATGAAGTTGGTTTACTCCATAGAGGCTGGTTTGCGAGATGATCTGCTTGAGCTGAATTGGTGGGATCCAGTAGACTGCGAGAGCTGATACTAGTCCTTCACTCAGGGACCCGAAAGACAGATGTCCAACTTAGATAAATACAGGTTTGCATGAACTGTCCATGATGAGCAAGCATGAAGCGACAGTGGAGAGGAAAAACTCCCCTTTGGGAAGAAACCTCTGGCAGAACCAGGCTCAACATGGCGGTCTTCTGCCGGACCATTTGAGGTGTAACAGGGAATTCCATAAGAGTCTGGGAAGGAGTTACACTCTGATAGGGACGAGGTTGAAGGAGCACCATAGGAAGCCAGATAGAGCTTGCTACAATGGTGGAGAAGGGGATGGAGGTGGGTTGAAACAAGTCATCAGAGTCCAAATCAGACATCGCACAGCCACTGCTTCTTGCTGAGTAGAAGCTGAGATGTGGATTTGAAGTTCTTTTAAGATTAACCCAGGATGCTGATTGGCTTTGTGGAGGAGCAGTTCAAAGCTGATTGGCTTGCGTCGGAGGCGGATGAGTCTCTGATTGATGGAGGTAGGCAATAAAAGTTTATTCGATTGAATTTTCGCATTAAGCTCTATATTTATTTAATAGCTAATGTGTTCAACCCAACAATTTGGCTTTTGTGCTTTCCTTAAACACAATACATTTCTTATTTGGCTGTTAAACATTTTGCCAAACATCTTCCTTTAACAAACCACATCATATCCAATCAAATTTCTTATAATTGAGATTTGTAATAAAGCTAAAGTGGTTATTTCTTTCCCTGTGTCTTTGAAAAACATAAAGAGAATGAGTTTTGGTGATAAAACCTATAAAATGTTCCCAACTGTCAATTTACTTATTTATTGGTTGTCAAAACCTATATTTGTCTTATCTTAAACAAACTGGTTTAACTGGTGAGTAGTAATCATTGTTACAATTTTTTTTTATTCTATCTCTTTTAAGGTTCACATTAGTGTTAGATTCTCTGCTTTGTTCCTTTTCTATTGTTGGTTTAAGACTAATCTCTAGTTTAACACCCTGGAATTTACAATACTCAAAATGTCATATTAGCAATTTACAGTTTGTCATGCACCTGTCTTTAATCATACTGTATGGAAAAATCTGCATCCAATACCGACTGTTTACTCATATAATACACAGCTTCTAAAGCTTTTACAGAAAAAAATCCCCTCTTATCATTATCCTCAGTACTGTTAGTTAATCAATGCTCCCCTTTCTGTGTTTTATTTGATTGGACTTGACTTTTAATGTTAAATAATCTGGCTTAGCCTTATTTAAAAGATTGATCCCTCCTTTTCTAAAAGTTTTTAAACCTTTCAGATAATCTGTCAGATAACCTTTGAGAGCATACCAGAGCTGCAGACTCCGACTAAATGATACCAGGTTTCTGTTGGCACAGCAGAGTCTGGTGCAGGCAAGAGGCAGTAGTGAGACTAAAATGCTTTTTGGCATTTGGTAAATTTTCATGGTTACATAAAACCACTGAAAGCAGTACTTGCATTTCCAAATAATTAGGGATGTGATGGTTAATACCATGAATTTTAAGTTTGTAGGCAGCATTCAATTGAGAGCTGATGTAAGTGCAAAACTTATGTTTATTTTAAATTTTTAGAAAACAAAAAACCCTGAAAATACAGACGGATAAACAAACCATCCCTGCTAGTAATGAGCCTCTCTACATTTAGCAAGGCTAGATTTTCTCTCCTGCTATCTGTCATGATGCAGCCTGAAGGCTGCACTCTGAACATTTTCTGGCTCCTTCCCCAGTGCAGCCCTGATTGGGAACACCTGGCAGGCTGCAATCATCTTGGACTCACGCCACCTGCTCTCGCCACTATATATACTCACCTTAGTCTCTCCCTGATCACCGGTTCGTCTTCAGTCTCCTGAACATCATGCCTGTCCTGCTCCTGCTTATCTCCTGGTCCTGGTCCTGTTCCTTTCTGCTCCGGTCTGTTCTCGTCTGCCATTTCCTGTACCCCTGCAACCTCCGTCTGGTAAAATGACTCTGGCTTTCATCGTCCACTTCCTGCTGCTTCAATAAATTCTGGAAACCAGCTCTGTGTGTGTGTGCTGTGTCCGGGTTCATCCAAGACAAAATCATGACAGAACGAACCGGTCAAAGGATGAACCCGGTCACACACAGAGCTTTGTGCAGGAGCTGGCAGGACTCTGGATTCGCTCCGCTTCAGCCCAAGATCTCTGTGGGTGCCTTCTTCTCTGGTTCTGCTCTCGCCAGGATCGTAGTCCACGATGCCCCGCCTTTGGTTCATCATACCTGGGTCGCTGTCATGCGACGCCTTGCTTCTGGTTCGTTTACCCGGGATGGTAGTCCATGATGCCCCGCCTTTGGTTCGTCCCGCCTGGATCGCTGTTCTGCGACTCCTCGCTTCTGGTTTGTCTTGCCTGGGTCGCTGTTTTGCGACGCTTCGCTTCTGGTTCGTCTCGCCGGGATCGTAGTCCACGATGCCCCGCCTTTGGTTCGTCTCGCTTGGGTCGCTGTTCTGCGACACCTCGCTTCTGGTTCGTCTCGCCTGGGTCACTGTGCTGCGACGCCTCGCTTTTGGTTCGTCTGGTTCCGGCGCTCTCAAGGGTTCTGCGCTTACAGAGGGTCCTGCGCTCATGGGTTCCAACGCCTTCCCCGCATCCACTTGGTTCCTGCACCGACAAGGGATCCTGCGCTCCCGAGTTTCTGCGCCTGAGAGGTACCTGCGCCCAAAAGATTCCATGCTTCTTGTTTTGTTTTTGCCCGCCATCCGGATACCCCCCTCCACTCGCCCAGGCAAGGTGATTATTGGTCCTCTGGAAGCCGACCTTGAGAGGGGGGTAATGTCATGATGCAGCCTGAAGGCTGCACTCTAAACATTTTCTGGCTCCTTCCCCAGTGCAGCCCTGATTGGGAACACCTGGCAGGCTGCAATCATCTTGGACTCACTCCACCTGCTCTCACAACTATATATACTCACCTTAGTCTCTCCCTGATCACCGGTTCGTCTCCAGTCTCCTGAACATCATGCCTGTCCTGTTCCTGCTCATCTCCTGGTCCTGGTCCTGTTCCTGTCTGCCCCGGTCTGTTCCCGTCTGCCAGTTCCTGCACCCCTGCAAACTCCGTCTGGTAGAATGACTCTGGCTTTTATCGTCCACTTCCTGCTGCTTCAATAAACTCTGGAAACCAGCTCTGTGTCTGTGTGTGTGCTGTGTCTGGGTTCATCCAAGACAAAATCATGACACTATCTTCAATGTAAAATCAAAAACATCTAAAAGATTTTATATCCAGATTGACTTAAAGGTAGCCTTATTTTATGAAGATAGATTAAACAATAAATAAAATTGTTCCATTTAATTTTTGGGTTTTAATTTCCTGTAAATACAATGCACAGTGGAAAAACCTTTCCCAGTAAGATGATACAAAATAAATTATCATTTTAAACACAATTTTTATACAGTAAAACAGTAGCCCTAGGACAAATGGAAGTATATTTAACTTTGCTACTTGGAAACAGCACATTGTGACCCTTTTGGCTACCCAACAACAGAGACCAGCTACAGGTTATACTCACAATTTTTCTAGGGTAAGAAGAACCATGCTTTCATGGTTCTTCAACACAAACCATGTCATGCTTTCATTTTTTGGTTGCCCAGTATCATTTAACTGATCAGTGATATGTTCTGGTTAAGAAACTAAGGTGTTTAATGTTAACATCTAAACATTTTTCACAAAACATATATTAACATCAATGAAGCCCTACATTTACTGAGCCTGTGTTGATGGAAAAGGTATTCCAAATAATCTGTTACATTAAATAATCCATAATGCAACTCCAATGTTACTGTGATAGAAGAAGAAAAAATCTTTTTGTCATTGAAATTGTACATTCAAATGAAAATTGTCTTCTGCATTTAACCCATGCCTTAGGGAGCAGTGGGCAGCTATCACAGAGTCCGGGGAGCAAAGTAGGGCTAAAGGTCTTGCTCAGGGACCCACAGTGGCAGTCTGCAGGGATTAAACCGGGTACTTGCAACTTTCTCAAAGTGAAAGCAGCTCTAACCACTAGGCCACCACCACCCCGAAACAAATAAATAACTTGGCCCGTACAGGAATGCAGATGCAACCAGACAAGAAGCCTATGAGGTAACACTTTATTTGAAGGGGTGTACATAAGACTGACATTACACTGTCATAAACATGACATAACACCTGTTATGAACATAAATGACTGTTTATGAATGTTTAGGACTGTTGTCATTAATTGTCATTCGGTAAATTATGATAGTATTAAAGCAAAGTTGACATTGTTTAAAATGTCTTTGTTATGACAAGCCCTTAATTTAACAAAACCCCAAGTCAAGCCATTAATTTAACCAAATCCCAATCCCAAATCAAGCCCTAAAATTAACCTAATCCCAAATCAAGCCCTAAATTTAACCTAATTCCAAATCAAGCCCTAAACTTAACCTTGTCTCTGTTAATGTCAAGTTGTCATAACAATGACATTTTAAACAATGTCAACTTTGCTTTAATAGTGTCATAATATAACGAATGACAATTAATGACAACAGTCCTAAACATTCATAAAGAGTAATTTATGTTCATAACAGGTGTTATGTCAAGTTTATGACAGTGTAATGTCAGTCTTATGTACACCCCTTCAAATAAAGTGTTACCTCATAGGCTTCTTGTCTGGTTGCATCTGCATTCCTGTACGGGCCAAGTTATTTATTTGTTTCGGGGTGGTGGTGGCCTAGTGGTTAGAGCTGCTTTCACTTTATGACAGTGTAATGTCAGTCTTATGTACACCCCTTCAAATAAAGTGTAACCGCCTAAGAAGATCCATCATTCTTTAGAGATCTCTTTTTTTAAATATTTAAGAAACAAAGACTAACATCACAGCAATATCAGCTTAAGAATGATGTCTTTCATAGATGGCAAACAACATTTAATACATATTAGTCAAAAATGTGTAGCTTAGAAACCCTTGTACTGTGTGTGTATGAGCTGTATCCCATCTCTTGGCTGTATCAGCACTGCAGAATAAAATTCTTACATAAGGCTGGAGGGCTTTGCTCATACTTAAAAAGGATAAGTTCAAAACGAACAATGTTTCCGTGCCCGGGTTGCATCCGGATGGCTCAGGATGCAGTATAATTTGAATGAAACCCTGGAGAGAGAAAGAAGGGAAAAGAGGGGGGTTGGAAGCTATGTGTGTGAGTGTGTCTGTGAGTGTGTGTTTGACAAGCATTAGAGGAAAGAAAAAAGCAGCAAAGAGGGAAGGAAGGGAAACAAATGTGAAAGTTGTCGTGCATGAAATTAAAAGATACCTTGGAAATACTCCTGCCTGTGATGCTTTATGGTGAAACCTCCTGGAAGTCTCTCCGTCTCGCTTTCGGTTTGTCTGCAGGGAAGGCAGATGTGAGACAGTGTAACCTTTAAGTAATGTCCAAATCAATAAAGCTCTCCTGTTCCCTTGATCTCAACACTGTTGTTGCCTCAAGGTAAAGGCTTGTGTTGGGGAACCTGGGATATGGGATGTTTGCTCTGCCACTTGTTTTTCTTTTAACTCCCTGCTATTGTTGGCAAAAACATTTAGAGAGACTACATTTTCTCAATATCTTTGTCCTTGTTTTAGGTATGTACTCCCAAACCAGACTGTATGTAGTCTGAGAAAAAATAAGAGCAAACCACAAGCTCTGCTGTAACTACTAGGAAACATAAAAACGCAACCGGAGGAAAAAACTAGCCTCTCAGACTCTGAAACAAATATTGATTTGTACATGTTTAAAACCTTTTGATCTTTGACAGTTTTTGACATTTCCTTTTTTAGAGCTTTTAGTAGAGTCATGACATAAAAAATGGGGAGGTTATGCACTTTTCTAAGATGATACAAAACATGGGGTGAAAAGGGAAGGTGGTGATATGGCAGGGTTCCCAACACTGGTCCTCGAGTACCCCTTTCCTGCATGCTTTAAATTTGTTCCAGCTCACCCGATTCAAATAACTGACCTCCTGTCCGGCCATGAAGTGCTGCAGAAGCATCTTAATCATCCATTAGTCCATTATTACATCCATTAAATGATTTCAACAACAAATTTCATTTTTTTTGTAGTTTTAGGGGTATAATATGATGTTGTGCACTGATGAGGCAATGCAATTGTCAAGAGCGGGTGCCAAAGGCCCTCCTCATACGCTCAAAAACAAAACATTTCTTTGTATCTGAAACCAAGGTTTTCTCGGTCATGTGATTTCAATGACGTGGTTTATAAAGTAGGAGTGGTAGTAGTAGTAGTGCTGGGCACACACAGACTCAACAAATTGCAATTTATTAAAGAACTTTAAAAACAACAGCTGCTGCGACAAAGTGAAACAAAAAAACATTTAAAATGGAAAAAGACAAAGCAGTGTGTGTCATGGCTTTCAAATACTTGACCCACATGCAGAAGTAGGGTTTTAAGAGGTTTATTCAGGTTCAAGGGTGGAACAGAGCGCAACACGGCCGGAGATAGAACACAAAAGTTCCGTGACCGTGGGAGGCTGGCTAGGGCGCACTAACTGCGGAGAAAAAACAGGGAGTTAGTGCGAGCCGGTAGTAGACGGATGATCTGCAGGCGTCGGTCTTACCGTGCGCACAGGACAGACTCAACCTGGGGGGAATGAGGAGGAGCGGACTTAGCGGGTTCTCCATCAGATGGAGCACCCGAGCTAGTGGAGTACGGTGACCGAGGTAACAGGGGAGCTGGCAGGTGGAGGGTGGACGAAGTCCGAACAGCGTGACAGCGAGGAGCGGCAACCGGCTGACAGATGGAGGGGTCCGGAAGATCCAGTGAGGTTCTCAGCCTGGCTTGGTACCACCAAGGGAGCCTCGGAGTGGGACTTGAGCACGAGGGAACATCTGGAACGGGATCCAGAGCGATGAGAGCCTGAAAGCTTGACTTGAGACAAAAGAGCACGGGAGAGTTGGAAGTAAAGGACGCGTGCAAACTGGGAATTTTAACAAAAAAATTCTTTATCTATAAAAATATTAAGTTTTTTCCTTTTCCAAGACATACACAGTTTACACGGTGTCAGGACTCAGCCAGCAGGGCCGTGCAGCTTGCTGCCGGCTCTGCTGCCTCAGACTCTTTCCACAGGTGTTCGAGGTTGACTGGTGGGCGGAGTCCACACACCTGCGTGCAGTTGAGCAGCATCGGGTGGCACTACTTAAACACCACGCAGACAGCGAGTGGATGCCAGATTGTTACCGTTGTGGTATGCAGTCAACCCTTGACCTCTCATTCTCTGTGCCTACCAGAAGAACTAACCACTCACCTCTGTGTCTCCCAGGTACCTCCTCGTGTCAGTCCTCCTCCTCTCGTGACCTTGTGAAGTCTCTTGTGGCAGAAGTTCCACGCCTCGTCATCCTTCGTCTGGTGTTGGTCTCTCCTGCTAACCTCCTGGTTCCTCCTAAGTCGATTCCCTTCCCCTGGACCTCTGCCGTCTCCGGATAGTCATATGGTTCCTTTCGCTGTCCTGGACATCTGGATTCCCCAGTGCTGCTCGGACCCGGCCCCACCTTCGACCCGCTGGTCTCCCGGACACCTGTGGCTACCATCACACGGCTGGCGCTGAGTCCCCACTGCTTCCTCCCCGGTTGGCTCTCCATCCGCCAAGTGATAAGCTTGCATCCAGCAGTACACCCAGCTCAGTCAGATCAGCACCTCCTCACGTTTACCGAGTTAACCACTGTCTCATTCCCTCCCAGTGATCAATCCGGTTTCCTGATCCCTGACCGTCACCTGACGCTGCCTCCGCTGAGGCAGAATCCTCCCGTTTCCTGGGTCTTAAATAAAACCTTTGAAATTTACCTGCCTCTCCCGAGTGTGCTTCTGCATGTGGGCAAAATACATAAAGCCAACCATGACACACGGTCAAAAACTGTATTGCTCCATGTCTAGATAATCCATCCATAGTATTTTCTAATACAATATACGGCTCCACAAGGAAGCAAGCCTTTCAAAGTAAAACTAAACTTCACAATAAAATGGCCTGAACAAATCTTCTTACTGAATATGATAAAAATAAAAAGCAAACCATCAAACAATTACTATCTATATGCCTATGTGACACATATCCGTCTGGCAAGAATGGCCCAATTCCAATCTTTTCACCCCCAAAAAATCTGATTTGTGCCATTTCTACATGTGGTATTAATTTGGATATGTATCAGATATTGTTCAAAGCGTCCTCAGTCTGAATGGTCATGGTGCATTTTATCCATCTTTCACATCACACTCCTGGCTCTCACTACTGTTGTGCAATTATACACTGTTTAATGTTATTTAATGTTTATTAAATAACCCTCTGTCTGTTAAGTATTGTCTGGTGATGATCAGCTCTTAAGCTGATATCAAGACAATGGTTTAAAGGGATGAATTCGAGCACTAGCGATCTTTTAACAGCAAAACCTGCACACAGAATAAGGGAAGGTGAGGGAATTAGACAGGCGACCAGACAGGATCCAGGCTGATAATAGTTCAGGCATCAAAACTGGGCAGGCACAAAAAAAAAGAACAGGTCAAACCAGATACTGGAGGGCTCTTACCAGCAAAACGAATGTGAAGTCCCGGCAACAAACAGAAAACTAAGAGGGGTTTAAATAGGCGGACAGACAAGGTGGTTGGGAGGGACTAATTAACCAAAACCAGATGGAAATAATTACGGGAGCAAACATGACAAGTCTAAAGATAATAAACCAAGACCGAACAGACTAAACAGAAAAGAGCTTAACTTAACAAAATAATAAACAGAAACCAGAATATTACAGAGCCCCCCCCCCCCTCAAGGGCGGATTCTAGACGCCATCCAACGTCTACGGGAGTCCAAAGAAAACAAAAACCTAAGTCAAACCGGGTGGGTGGAGGGTGCTAAAGGCTGGAGGGCCAAAGTCGGAAAAAACAAAAAAACAAAAAAATTAATATCCAACATAAGTCCCAAAACAGAAAACAACCCTCTAAGGGCGTATCAAAAAAAACACTCCAAAAAAAAACAAAAGTCTGGTCCCGGAGGACTGCCCCAGCGAGTCAGGATCTCCGGCGGTTGTCCCGGTGGACGGCCCAAACGGGTCAGGATCTCCGGCGGTTGTCCCGGCGGACGGCCCAAACGGGTCAGGATATCCAGCGGTCGTCCCGGCGGACGGCCCAGGCGAGACAGGCTTTCAGGAGGCCGTCGGCGGACCAGGACCCTCGGAGGACATCGGCAGACCAGCACCCTCAGAGGCCGTCGGCGGACCAGCACCCTCGGAGGCCGTCGGCGGACCAGCACCCTCAGAGGCTGTCAACGGAACAGGAACCTCAAAGCCGGAGGCCTGTAGAGGGGAAGAGCAGAACCTGGCACCGGACTAAAGGCTGTGGATGACGCCGGACTAAAGGCTGTGGACAGCGCCGGACTACAGGCTACGGGAGGCGCCGGACGACAGGCTACGGGAGGCGCCGGACGACAGGCTACGGGAGGCGCCGGACTACAGACTACGGGAGGCGCCGGACTACAGGCTACGGAAGGCGCCGGACTACAGGCTACGGAAGGCGCCGGACTACAGGCTACGGAAGGCGCCGGACTACAGACTACGGAAGGCGCCGGACTACGGGCTACGGGAAGCACCGGACTACGGGCTAAGGGAGGCGCCGGCCTACAGGCTAAGGGAGGCGCCGGACTACAGACTACGGGAGGCGCCTGACTACAGACTACGGGCGGCGCCAGATTACAGGCTACGGGCTGCGCCAGACAGAGAACCTGTGACAATATACTTGTTTTGTGTGTGTTTCCGTTCCATTCAGGGCCACAGAAAACTAGAAATAGTATGAGGCAGAATTACTTAGAGCTTTAGTGGGTTTTTAGTGAAACAAAAATTTCCACAAATTGCAGAGAATGTCTGAAACTAAGTGCAAGATTCTTGCTGCTTTGTTGAATATTTAAAATAATAATTTTGGATCTACAAAAGCTCCCAAACTGTAAAATTTAGGACAGAAATGGCTTGCAAATTCTTCGGTTTAGTGTATCATGTTTTCATGTTTTATTTGTGTATGCACAATGAAACCATCAAAACACAAATTTAGCACCTTACTTAGGTTTTTCATATCTCCAAAGCATCTTCATGTATTGGATTTTGGAAACAATAGTTCATAAAGTTGTATTATGATTACCCACATATTCTTCCTTCTGTACTTAAAAGACAACATATGAGCTTGTATAAAGTTTCATATAAGCATCAAAGCAATAGAATAAAAAGTATTCAATTCTAAATGTGTTGTGTCTTTTGAAGCAATATGCAGGGCATGTGTTTTTCTCTTTCTCATGCAGGGTGTGACAGGTGCAACCCATCTAGGGCCAGTCAAGACCTAGATAAAGGGGAGCGGTTCCTGACAACAAATACCAGTTGGTTAATTCCCCAACTTGAAGAATCCTGATTCCTCTGCTACTTATCACTCCCTGTCTTCTCCTCGTAGATTCCAAGCCACAGCTCTTATGGATTCCCCCTGCTGTTGACTACTGGTTTCAGTCCTTGCTTCCAGGTCGTCATTGTCCTCCTCCGTGGTTTCCTGTGATCGCAATTCCCGGGAAAGCTTCACCTTAGCCAGCCTGTCCACCCTCCAACGTTCAGCTGCAAGGAAGAACATTACCAATTACACTGTTGCCATCAACCTCTGCTAGGAAACACACTTTCCCCATCCTTTTTGGACAACTGGATCTTCATCCCCTGCCACACTTTCAAAATAAATCTGTTGAAATTTCTCCTTTGACTGTTGCTGCTCACGAGTCTCCACCGATCATGACAAAATGGTCTGTTGTTCATTCATGTTCTGGAAATAACTTTATTTCCGTCCGTCCGTTTTCTTCCACTTGTCCGGGGTCGGGTCGCGGGGGCAGCAGCTTCAGTAGGGAGGCCCAGACGTCCCTCTCCCCGGCCACTTGGGCCAGCTCCTCCGGGGGAATCCCAATGCGTTCCCAGGCCAGCCGGGAGACATAGTCCCTCCAGCGTGTCCTGGGTCTTCCCCTGGGCCTCCTCCCAGTGAGACTTGCCCAGAACACCTCACTGGAGGCGTCCAGGAGGCATCCTAACCAGTTGCCCGAGCCACCTCAACTGGCTCCTCTTCAAGATACTTGAACTCCTCCACTAGGGGCAGCACATCCTCCCAAACCCGGAGAAGGCACTCTACCCTTTTCCGGTTCAAGACCATGGTCTCAGATTTGGAGGCACTGATTTTCAATCCGGCCGCTTCGCACTTTGCTGCGAACCGCTCCACTGAGAGCTGTAGATCACGCCCTGATGATCCAATAGGGCCACTTCATCCGTGAATAGCAGAGAAACAATCCTAAGGCCACCAAAATGGATCCCCTCAACACCTTGGCTGCACCTAGAAATTCCGTCCATAAAAGTTATGAACAGAATCAGTGACAAAGGGCAGCCTTGGTGGAGTACAAATCTCACCGGAAACGAGACCGACTTACTGCCGGCAATGTGGACCAGACTCTGACACCGGTCGTACAGAGACCTGACAGCCCTTATTAAAGGGCCCGGTACTCCATACTCCCAGAGTACCCCCCACAGGATCCCTCCAGGGACATGGTCGAATGCCCTCTCCAGATCTACAAAGCACATGTAGACTGGTTGGGCAAACTCCCATGCCCCCTCCAGAATCCTGCTGAGGGTGTAGAGCTGGTCCAGTGTTCCATGGCCTGGACGAAAACCCCCTTTTTAAATAGGGGGACCACCACCCCAGCCTGCCAATCCAAGGGAACTGTCCCCGATGTCAACGCAATGCTGCAGAGCCATGTTAACCAACACAACCCCACAACATCCAGGGCCTTAAGGTACTGAGAGCGAATCTCATCCACCTCCGGGGCCTAGCCACCGAGGAGTTTTTTAACGACCTCGGCAACCTCAGCACCAGAGATGGGAGAACCCGACCCAGAGTCCTCAGGCTCTGCTTCTGTAACGGAAGACGTGTTGGTGGGATTAAGGAGGTCTTCGAAGTATTCGGCCACCATAGCACAACGTCCCGAGTCGAGGTCAGCAGCACACCACCCCCACTATAAACAGTGTTGGTACCGCACTGCTTCCCCCTCCTGAGATGCCGGATAGTGGACAAGAATCGCTTCGAAGCCATTCGGAAGTCTTTCTCCATGGCCTCTCCGAACTCTTCCCACACCCGAGTTTTTGCCTCAGCGACCAGCCGAGCCGCCTGCCGCTTCGACTGCCGGTACACAACAGCTGCTTATGGAGTCCCACAGGCCAATAAAGCCCGATAGGACTCCTTCTACAGCTTGATGGCTTCCCTCACCGCTGGTGTTCACCAGCGTGTTCGAGGGTTGCCGCCTCGACATGCACCGACAACCTTGCGGCCACAGCTCCGACTAGCCGCCTCAACAATAGAGGCGCGGAACATGGTCCATTCAGACTCTATGTCCCTCGCCTCCCTCGGGACGTGTTCAAAGTTCTCCCGGAGGTGGGAGTTAAAGCCCCGTCTCACAGAGGACTCTGCCAGATGTTCCCAGCAAACCCTCACAGTATGTTTGTGCCTGCCAGGTCTGACCGGCTTCCTCCCCCACCATCGGAGCCAACTCACCACCAGGTAGTGGTCGGTGGAGAGCTCCGCCCCCCTCTTCACCCAAGTGTCCAAGACATGCGGCCGCAGATCAGATGAAACGACAACCAAGTTAATCATTGAACTACGGCCTCGGGTGTCCTGGTGCCAAAAGCACATGTGGACACCCTTATGCTTGAACATGGTGTTTGTGATGGACAATCCATGACGAGCACAGGAGTCCAACAACAGAACACCACTCAAGTTCAGATCAGGTGGGCCATTCCTCCCAACCACGCCCATCCAGGTCCCACTGTCATTGCCCACGTGAGCGTTGAAGTCCCCCAGCAAAACCAGGGGGTCCCCAGGAGGGGCACTCTCCAGTACCCCTTCCAAGGACTCCAAAAAGGGTGGGTAATCTGAACTGCCGTTTGGTGCATAAGCACAAACAACAGTCAGAACCTGTCCCCCATCACAAATGCGGAGGGAGGCCACCCTCTCGTTCACCGGGGAGAACCCCAACATGCAGGCACCGAGATGAGGGGCAACAAGTATGCCCACCCCAGCTCGGCGCCTCTCACCAGGGGCAACTCCAGAGTGGAAGAATGTCCAGCCCCTCTCAAGGAGACTGGTTCCAGAGCCAGAGCGGTGCGTCGAGGTGAGTCCGACTATCTCTAGTCGGAACCTCTCAACCTCGCGCACGAGCCCAGGCTCCTTCCCCACCAGAGAGGTTACATTCCACGTCCCAAGAGCCAGCTTCAGCAGCCGAGGATCGGAACGCCAAGGTCCCCGCCCTCTACGGCCACCCGTTGCACAATGCACCCGACCCCTTTGGCCCCTCCTACAGGTGGTGAGCCCATCGAAAGGGGGACCCATGTCACCTCTTCGGGCTGAGCCCGGCCGGGCTCCATGGGTTCCCGCGTCCGGGCGAGGGAACACGAGATCCATTTATGTTACTCATCATAAGGGGGTTTTGGGCTGCTCTTTGTCTGGTCCCTCACCTAGGACCTGTCTGTCTTGGGTGACCCTACTAGGGGCTTAAAGCCCCTGACAACATAGCTCCAAGGATCATAACTTTATTTAATGTTAAAATTATTTTGTTTGCTTAACAATACAATGCAGGCAAACTAAGAACAGCTTCAGTTACTGGGAGTTTGAAGTTCTTGCTGAGGACCACTTGATCACACTGAAATTTAGAAAGGTGAAGAAAAACTATATACACGCTTAAGAAATTACCAATCCCACCTTTTCTTCACAAGGATTTATTAAAGGATCTGCAGCTCAAATATTGCAAAGGCAGAGCAGCCACTTATCAGGAGCTCGAGTAACTGAACTCTAGCGTCTGCCACCCTCACTGAAAATAATTAGTGCAGAGAAAACAAATACATAAAAAACAGGTTCATTCTGCACTAGAAAAGTGCTGCACATTGTCTATCAGAACCAATGCAAAGCTCCTAAAATCTCCCTCTAGAACAAGACTTATATTATCACCCATTTGCTATCAAAAGGGAACTATACCTTCATCTGGCATTTTATTATGACCATCTGTCTAATACTTTGTCTAATACAAGTAGCCTGGCCCTTTAAGGAATGAACGCCACTAGACCTCTGAAAGTGTGCTGAGTTATCTGACACCAAGGTGTTAGGAACAAATCCCATAAGTCCTACAGTCATTTGTCCTGCACATCCTGTTGATGTCTAGTACATCCTGGGGATGTTATGATGTAACAAGTAAATTAAATCTAGAGTGAGTGAAAAAAGCAAACAAACATTTCTTAGCCTTATAAAATTGCCCCCGTCTAACTACCCTCAACAACACTGTGACCATGGTGGACTTTAGATTCCTGGGAACCACCCTCTCTCAGAACCTGAGATGGTCCTTACACACTGACAGCATCTGTAAGAAGGTTCAGTATAGTCTGTACTTCCTTTGGCAACATAAGAAGTACAATCTTCCTCAGGAGCTACTGTGTCGGGGTTTGTGGATTTGTACCCAAATTAATCCACACAGAGCCACGTTTTAACTGAGTTTATTGAAAGGTTGAATAGTGGAATGGAGAACCAGAAGACTGTACCAGGCTGGAGCAGAGGGATGGTGGAGATGGCTGGAGCTGAACGCAAAGCTGAGGCTGGCAGACAAAGGGAGCAGAGGCTTGGCAGGTGCAGGGAGCAGGCAGGCAACGATGACACGAGCAGGAGCTCACAGGTGGAAGCGGGAGATAAGCGGGTGAACTCAGGAGTGGCGCATGGGGCTGGCAGCTGCGCTTCGGAGCGGGATCCGAGCTTGGTCTCGGGGCGGGACCCAAGGCTGACAGGTGAGGCTCCAAGTTGCGTACAGAGTTGAGCCACTGTGGGTCTCTCGGGGGCTTCGTCCGAGAATGGGATCCTGGGCACCCTGAGAAAATCGGAGAGGTGAGTGGATCGTTAGGAGAAGACAGAGCCAAGGGACAGAGTTAACTTACGGAGGGATGACAGTCTCATAGGGCGAGAGTGATTTGGGTCGAGAACCAGGATGGTAGGAAGATGATCTGGCGGGGAATGGCAGACCTAAGCCGGTGCGTCTCGTCTCTCCTCTCTCTCCCCTCCGTTCCCTCGACGCCCTGTGCCTCCTGCGGGCCTCGCCAGAGCTGGGCTCGAACCCCTGCTCTGGGTCCCTGTCACCTACCGTCGCTCGCCTGCCTCTGCCACCACAGCGAGCGGTCCCAGAGGGGACACGACGTACAGTGTGAGCAGTCCGGTCTCGTCCGAGCGTCGCGCCGCACAGATCGTGAGCGGTGAACTTTTTAAACCCCGCAGTTCCGTCGCACAGTTTGAGATGTATATAAGTACCACGACTGAAAAACTCATACAGTGACAGGCTCTATGGGAGGTAGAGGGTGCCAGAACTGAACCAGGATGCAGTGAGAAAAACTGCATCCTGACATACTGATTATCCTCTACACAGTAATGATTTAGTCTGTATTGTGCCCATCCATCTCTGTACAGTTCAGCTCATCCACAAAATGGTACAGGTCTAAACTGCAACAACCAATTAAATCAGGACTGACCTTCCATCCGTTCATGACCTGCGCAGGTCCAGGGCCAGAAAAAAGGTAGCTAAAATGACACATTTCAGTACAAAGACAATGCAAAGTGCTTTACATGATTAAAATATAGGACAATAAAAACAGAATAAAAGCAAGTTGGAATAAAATGTAGAAAATTTAAATAAAACATGGGAAAATTGAAACAAACAGCAACTATTAAAACAGTTGGACTTGTAATGATCAGAATATGAGGACCCACAATTCAAACCAGCCAAACAGTGAAAGTTATTCAACAGTTTATTTAAAACTAAACTGTTGCAGGTTGTGTCAGCGTCTATGGCAGGAACCTCTGGAAACAGAGACAGCTGGTTAGTGACCACGTTTGCTTTACGAGGTGAATGATACACGAACGTAGTGGTCACTGAACTTCTCACAGTCCGCAGTCTGGAGGGAACCACAAGTGTTGGTTCGAGCAGGCTGGTTGCTAGCTCTGATCAGGAAGACCCTAAGCTGAGCTTTTGCTAATGGTCAGTGGTCAAGGGACAGGCAGAGCTGTGCAGAGTGAGGAATCAGACCAGTACCAGTGCCGAGATCATAACAGGACTACAAACTTGAAATAATGATGTTTCAGTAAAACAGTTTAACAGTCAAAGGCAATCCTAAACAAATGTGTTTTTAATATTGATTTAAAAGAACTCAGGCTTTCAGCACTTTTACAGTTTTCTGGAAATTTGTTCCAGATAAGTGGAGCATAGGACTTAAATGCTGCTGCTCAGTGTTTGGTTCTGGTTCTGGGTATGCAGAGTAGGCTGGAACCAGAAGACATTAGTGGTCTAGAGGGTTGATACACTGATAACAAGTCTGATATTTTGATGCTAAGCCAACAGAAGTATATTGCTCAAAAAAACAAAAGGGAACACTTAAACAACACAATGTAACTCCAAGTCAAGCACACTTCTGTGAAATAAAACTGTCCACTTAAGAAGCAACATTAATTGACAGTTCCATATGCTGTTGTGCAAATGGAATAGACAATAGGTGGAAATTATAGGCAATGAGCAAGACACACCCAATGAAGAGAGGTTCTGCAGGTGATGACCACAGACCACTTCTCAGTTCCTCTGCTTTGTGGCAGTTGTTTTGGTCACTTTTGAATGCTGGCGGTGCTTTCAATCTAGCGGCAGCATGAGACGGAGTCTAAAACTCACACAAGTGGCTCAGGTAGTGCAGCTCACCTAAAATGGCACATCAATGAGAGCTGTGGCAAAAATGTTTGCTGTGTCTATCAGCATAGTGTCCAGAGCATTGAGACACTACCAGGAGATAGGCCAGTACATCAGGAAATGTGGAGAAGGCTCTAGGTGTAATTGTTACGAAACTGGAGACTCAGGATTCAGCCAGACAAGAACTGATATGGTTAAGAAGGCAGTTTATTGAGATGGAAGCTATAACAGGTGAAAACTGAGTTAGAGTCCATTTAGGGCAGCTTGAATGATCGGCAGGAGCTCGGTGGCTGACAAACAGGCAAAGGGTCAGAACCGAGAAAGCAGAGTCAGACAGGATGATCTGGTGGGATCCAAGTCCAAAATCCGAGGGCAGGTCCAAAGTCAGAGCCAGGTGATCAGAAATCCAAAAACAGTCCAAATCAGAATCCGAGGGCAGAGTCAGGGCACAGATAGGTCAGCAATCCAGACAGCACAATAATCAGATCTGACGGTCTAGACAGACTCAAAGGGTCAGAAGGCAGAAACAGGTCGGGAAACAGGCTAGGAGGCAGACAGGATTCAGGATGCTGGATTAAACTCACCGATGGCTTGTAATAATCTGCGACTAGTAACTGGTCTGAGAGCTGGTTAAATAGTCAGAGGAGCAGGTGGATCTGGTGAAGGTTAGTGAGAATGGGGGACAGCTGCACAGAGGTGATGGAGAATCAGACCAGCACTATTTAATTCAATTAAATTTTATTTATATAAAGACAATTCATGAAACATGTCATCTCAAGGCACTTTCCAAAGTCAAATTCAATCATATTATAAAGATTGGTCAAAAAAAATTCCTATATAAGGGAACCCAGTTTATTGCATCAAAGTCTTGACAAGCAGCATTCACTCCTCCTGAAGAGGCGTAGAGCCACAGGGAGAGTTGTCTGCATTGTCCATGGCTTTGCAGCAATCCCTCATACCGAGCAAGCATGAAACGACAGTGGAAAGAAAAACTCCCCATTAACGGGAAGGAAAACCTCGAGCAGAACCAGGCTCAGTATGAACTGTCATCTGCCTCGACTGACTGGGGTTTAGAGAAGACAGAGCAGAGACACAATGAGAGAGACAAACAAGCACAGAAGAACACTTTGATTCAGTAAACTATTCTATATTAGATGGTAATAGCCGGTGATCTGTCTTCCCTGGATGATGTCATAGCTAACAGAACGCCAGACCAGGTGTACCTACTATGAAGAAAAAAAAGAGAGAGAACAAAAAGTTAAAAGCTGAAATGACAAGCAATGCAAATTGGAGAACAGTAGAACTCAGTAGAGTGAGAAAAATAGACCCTGATGTCCTCCAATAGCCTAAGCCTATAGCAGCATAACTATAGAGATAGCTCAGGGTAACCTAAGCCACTCTAACTATAAGCTTTGTCAAAAAGGAAAGTTTTAAGCTTAGTCTTAAAAGTAAACATGGTTTCTGCCTCACGGACCAAAACTGGGAGTTGGTTCCACAGGAGAGGAGCTTGATAACTAAAGGATATGCCTCGCATTATACTTTTAGAGACTCTAGGAACCACCAGTAGACCTGCATTCTGAGAGCGAAGTGCTCTGTTAGGAATATACGGGGTAATCAGAGCTCTGATATATGATGGAGCTTGATTCTTAATCGCTTTATACATGAGAAGAAGAATTTAAAATTCTATTGTCGCAGGTTCTTGCTAACAGCCCCTGTGGCGGGCCTTGACAACATAGACTTGACTCCAAAATTAAGAAAAAATCATGGAGGGCATGTCGATGTCTTCTGGTTATGATTTTTATTTTCACACCTCCCAAAAATAAGTGCAGAGCAGCAGGAAAAATGTTGAAAAAATGATCATAGTACATACATGAAATTTCCCTACTTTCAGAAAAAAATACCTTTTTTTGGGCTGCACAGCAACGTTACCTCCTCTGTAACCAGGCCAGACTGACTCAATAGGGCCAGCAGCTCTTCTTATAAATCCTAAGCCCTGCCCTACAATTAGATCTTCCAACAATTGAGCATTCATTTTATTACATAACACAAAAAAAACACTTATCCAAGAAAACAATATATTTATATCCTGCTTCCATTCCAAAGCTACTTTCTTTAGTTAAAAAAATACAATTAAGCTTGCTGGCAGACTGACTCCCTTTATGGGGAAAAAAAACAGGAAAAAGGAACAGGAAGTATTACGGCCACTTTCCCTCGATGAGCGTTGCCAAATGTGCACCCTTGGTCGCGCCACATCTTACAAGGGGAAAAAGTGAGTAGGTAAAGCGATCCGGCTGCAATTCTACACAGAGAGGGACACGTAGTTGAATGAGTGTGTGCGCATGTGAATTGCTTTGAGTGTGTGTGCGCGCGCGTGCGTGCGTGCGTGTCAGCGGGATGAACCGTGCTGCACCGTCACATCTATTCTTGATTTAGTGCTGAGATCATGACAAAGTCTCAAAAAAGTCCAAAAAAAATAAAGCAAAGCAAAAAACAACCCAGACAGGGTGGGCAGAGGGAAGACGGACAGAGGGCTAGAGTCCACAAAAAAAAATCCAAACACAAAACAACCCAAGACGATGAACTAAGGGCTCGGGCAGACTTCCCGGAAGATGACGCGTCGTGGCAGGATCTCTGGCAGGCGTCCCGGAGGCAGACCCCGGCATTGCAAGATGTCTGGCGGGCGTCCCGGAGGCAGGACCCTTGCCGGCTGGCAACAGACCAGGACCTTTGGTGGCGGACGATGGAGCAGGGCCCTTGGCAGCAGGCATTAACGATGATGCAGGGCTTGCCGGCTGGCGCCAATGACAGTACAGGGCCCTTGGTGGCGGCAAACTTACAAAATTTTATTTACATTGATATCTTTTGTGTGACTTTGTTGTCAGCACATTCAACTATGTAATGAACAAAGTATTTAATACGAATATTTAATTCATTCAGATCAGAATGTGTTATTTTAGTGTCCCTTTTTTGAGTCATACCGGACTATGTGTTGCACCGGACCATATGCATTTATTTAAACATTTATTTCACACAAACCAAGACTGATTAAACTGACATTTAATTGGGTAACCCAATTTATTAAATTACACATCTGTATCCACAACTGGCTGAATAACATGGATCATACATGGGAGGATGAATGGGTTAAACTAGCAATTCCAACCAGCAAGGTTTTATCCAGCACATTTCTGAGTAACGGGCCGTTACTCTGAAACTTGTCAAAATTATGACTAAATCAGACCGTGATCGTTACGGTGCTATGTGCTAAGGTAACAGTACCACACGGATGTTTCAGAGCAACATAAAGGTCACATTTATCAGCGAAGATGTAACCTGCCCATGCAATAGACCTGTAAGCTAGCACTAGCTGTTATTAGCTTCATTGTTGTGCCATATTAAAGCCATGATGAAATAATTGATGTCAGATTTAATTCTGAACATGTACCATGGAGGAGGGACCAGAAGGGATTCCACCACCCTGCTGCAAAGACAGTTTCTCTGCAGGGTGCCTGTTGTAAACCCAGACCTCTCCTCACAGCAGGGTCCAGGCTACAGACCACTCCCACAGACAGGGGGTCAGACCATCTCTGACCAGACCCTCACTTCTCTCAGACCACTTCTTCCTGGAGCACTCCAGGACAAAGCTGCCACCCAGTCTTCTCCTTCTTCTTGCATGAGACAAAGGAAATGGGAGACATGCCTGAACCATGATGGGCCCTCCCAGGGCCTGAACGACGCACAAGCCAGCAGCTGGGAGAAATTTCTCTTCGCCCGGGAACATGACCGGGCAAATCAGAGCTGTTACAGGAAAGGCGACTTGAGACGGCACGGATCAGCCTCCTTTACCCACTTCCTACGCTGAGAGAAAGAGGGAGCTGAAATAGAGACTGCATGGAGAATCGGTCAAGGCCTCTCCACCCCCCATATCACACTTTCAGTTAGCTCATAGCTGCAGAGCCGCAGACCAGACCAACGATTTTCCCTGCTTTCCAGTGCTCTTTCATTGGATGGCCAAAGTGGACATCATGGACAGCCTAATAAAAGGGTTCAGTTGTGTTATAGGCCCATCGAACTGCACCACGCAGCGCTCCCCTGCGTGAATGCATACTGTAACAGTGAAACAACATACAAAGACTATCCAAGACTATCTAAGTGAGCATACAGCTCCCAGGTTAAGCTGACCGTTCCACTCACGCATCCCATGTGTTAGTCCAGGTCTGGAAGGAGATTCCTAGGAAACCATCCGCCACCTCATCAAGAGCATGCCCAGGCGTTGGAAAGAGGTAATACAGGCATATGGAGCCCACACATACTACTGAGCCTCATTTTGATTTGTTTTAAGGACATTACATCAAAGTTGGATCCACCTGTATTGTGTTTTTCCACTTTAATTTTGAGTGCGGATCCAAATCCAGACCTCCATGGGTTAATAAATTTGACTATCATTGATAGTTCTTGTGTGATTTTGTTGTCAGCACATCGAACTATGTAGGTAGACCTTTGAAAACCATTGCAATAATCAATTATACTAAAGATAAGTGTATGGATTAGATTTTCCAGATCCTGCTGAAACATTAGTCCTTTAATCCTGTAAATGTTCTTCAGGTGATAAAAGTTCAACCTTGTAATTGTCTTTAGATGTTTTTGGAGATTCAGGTCAGAGTCCATCACAACACCCAGATTTCGGGCCTGATCGGTGGTTCCTAGCTGAAGTAAGGCTGTGTGCCAACTTTTGATCACTCCTCTATTGGTCCAAAGATTATTACTTCAGTTATGTGTTTTTTTTCATTCAACTGAAGAAAATTCTGGCACAACCATGCATTGATTTCTTCCATTCAATTCAATTAAATTGCATTTATATAGCTCCAATTCATGAAACGTGTCATCTCAAGGCACTTTACAAAGTCAAATTCAATCATAATATACAGATTGGGTCAGATTATACAGATTGGTCAAAAATTTCCCATCTAAGGGAACCCAGTTGATTGCATCAAAGTTCCGACAAGCAGCATTCACTCCTAGAGAAGCATAGAGCCACAGGGAGAGTTGGCTGCATTGTCCATGGTTTTGCAGCAATACCTCATACTGAGCAAGCATGAAGTGACAGTAGAAATAAAAACTCCCCATTAATGGGTAGGAAAACCTCCAGCATAACCACTCTCACTATGAACGGTCATGTGCCTCGACCGACTGGGGGTTAGAGAAGACAGAGCAGAGACACAACAAGAGAGACAAACTAAGCATTCTAAGTATGTATCCAATGCTTGAAGGGGTTTATAGTCACCTGATGACTTGGTGAGGTAGAGCTGTGTGTCGTCTGCATAGTTACAGTAGCTGATGTTGTTTTTTTATGATCTGAGCTAGAGGGAGCATGTAGATATTTAACAGGAGGGGACCCAGGATGGACCCTTGGGGAACCCCACATGTAATGTTTGTCATCTGGGATGTAAAGATACGTACTGACACAAAAAAGTCCCTGTCCTTTAAGTAGGATTTAAACCAGTCTAGTGCTGTATCAGAAAGGCTGACCCAGTTTTCCAGGCACTCTAACAGAATTGAGTGATCGACCATATCATATGCTAGGCAAGCCAAGGCAAGGCAAATTTATTTATATAGCACAATTCAGTACAGAGACAATGCAAAGTGCTTTACATGATTAAAATATAGGAATAAAAGCAAGTAGGGATAGAATGTAGAAACAAAAAAAAGAACATTTAAAAACAGTAAAACAGTTTAACTTGAACATTCAAAGGCAATTTTAAACAAATGTGTTTTTAATCTCGATTTAAAGGAACTCAGGCTTTCTGCACTTTTACAGTTTTCTGGAAGTTTGTTCCAGATAAGTGGAGCATAGGAACTAAATGCTGCTTCTCCGTGTTTGGTTCGTGTTCTAGGTATGCAGAGAAGGCTGGAGCCAGAGGACCTGAGTGGTCTGGAGGGTTTATACGCTGATAACAAGTCTGTGATTTAGGTGCTAAACCATGTAGGGATTTATAGACTAACAGAAGTATTTTAAAGTCTATTCTCTGAGAAACAGGGAGCCAGTGTAATGACTTTAGAACTGGGGTGATGTGCTCTACTTTCTTAGTCTTGGTGAGGACGCGGGCAGCAGTGTTCTGGATCAGCTGCAGCTGTCTGATCCACTTTTTAGGCAGGCCTGTGAAAACACCGTTGCAGTAATCAATTCTACTAAAAATAAATGCATGGATTCGTTTTTCCAGATCCTGCTGAGACATTAGTCCTTTAATCCTGGAAATATTGCTCAAGTGATAGAAAGCCGACCTTGTAATTGTCTTTAGATGCTTTTGAAGGTTCAGGTCTGAGTCCATCACTACACCCAGGTTTCGGGCCTGATTAGTGGTTTTTAGGTGAAGCGACTGAAGCTGTGTGCTAACTTTTGATCTCTCCTCTATTGGTCCAAAAATTATTACTTCAGTTTTGTTTTTATTCAACTGAAGAAAATTTTGGCACATCCAGGCATTGATTTCTTCTAGGCATTTACTCACTGCTTGAACTGGTTTATAGTCACCTGGTGACATGGTGATGTAAAGCTGTGTGTCGTCTGCATAGTTATGGTAGCTGATGTTGTTATTTTTTATTATTTGAGCTAGAGGGAGCATGTACATATTGAAGAGGAGGGGACCCAGGATGGACCCTTGGGGAACCACACATGTAGTTTTTGTCGTCTGGGATGCAAAGTTACCTACTGACACAAAAAGTCCCTGTCCTTTAAGTAGGATTTAAACCAGTGGAGTGCTGTACCAGAGAGGCCGACCCAGTTCTCCCTAGGCGCTCTAACAGAATGGAGTGATCGACAGTATCAAATGCTGCACTGAGGTCCAATAGAATCAGCACGGTGGTTCTTCCACAGTCTGAATTTATATGGATGTCATTAAACACCTTAATAAGGGCGGTCTCTGTACTGTGTTGAGCACGGAAGCCAGACTGGAATACATCAAAGCGGCTGGTCGTTGTTAAGAAGGTGTTTAATTGTTGAAATACAGCTTTTTCAATAATCTTACTGATAAAGGGGAGGTTTGAGATGGGCCTGTAGTTTTGGAGTAGTAGTTTGTCTAAATTGTTCTTATTCAGCAGTGGTTTGATATTTGCTGTTTTTAGGGACTGGGGGAAAACACCTGACAGAAGGGACGTGTTTATTATCTGAGTCAAATCAGACGCTATGCCAGGTAAAACTTTTTTAAAGAAAGCTGTGGGTAGAACATCAAGGCAGCTGGAGGAGGAACTTAGCTGCTGAATGATCTGCTCTAAGCTTTTGTGGTTTATTTGGCTGAAATGGGACATTTTGTCAGAAGTAGTTCCAGCTGAATACAGCTTTGGTTCTGGTGTTGATATGGTAGTACAAAGTGATCCTCTAATTTTTAGGATTTTTTCAGTAAAGAAGTTAACAAATTAATTGCAGGCCCTGGTGGAGTGGAGTTCGGAAGCCACGGACACAGGAGGATTTGTTAACCTGTCAACTGTGCAAAATATGACACAAGCAATATTAATGTTTTTCTTGATGATCTCTGAGAAGAAAGATTCCCTTGCGTTTTTTAATTGTAAGTTATATCTGTTAAGTCTCTCTTTATAGATATCGTAGTGAACCTGGAGTCTGTTCTTTCTCCACCTGCGTTCGGCTTTCCGACATTCCCTTTTTTCACCACCAACTGCTGGAGCATTTCTCCAAGGAGATTTTTTCTTCCCGGAAAGAACTTTCACTTTAATTGGAGCAATGCAGTCAATGATGTCTGAGACTTTAGACTGAAAGTTATCTACTAGCTCATCTACTGAGTTGCAGCCCAAGGTCGAAGTATCAGAGTAAGCTTGAATAAAAGTTTCTGCGGCATTGTCCTTAAAGGTGTGTTTTCTTACAATTTCCCTTTGGCTAAATGAGTCACTGGAAATGATGCTTTCAAAGGTAACAGAAAAGTGATCAGATAGGGCAACATCAGTTACATTGACCTGTGAAATTTTTAGACCTTTAGTAATGATCAAGTCTAATATATGTCGCTGTTTGTGTGTTGGCTGTTTAACATGTTGAGTTAAACCAAAGTTTCTAAGTGTGTCACACAGTTCTTTTGCACTTCTGTCTTCAGGATTGTCAACGTGAAAGTTGAAGTCTCCAACAATAATTAAACAGTCATAATCAACACATATCACAGATAGCAGGTCACTAAAATCATTAAAAAAGTTTGATGTGGACTAAGGAGGCCTGTACACATTCAGAAACATAGTTCGTACCGGGCCTTTTACCTGGAGAGCCAGATGTTCAAAAGAGTCAAATTTTCCCAAAAACACCTTTTTACACTTTAGTGAATCATTAAACAATGTTGCTACTCCTCCACCTTTCCTTTGCTGTCTGCTCTCACAAAGAAAATTGTAGTTTGGAGGTGTTGACTCCATCAGTATAGCTGCTTCATTAAATTCATGCAGCCATGTTTCTGTTAAAAACATTACATCAAGATTATTGTCAATAATGACGTCATTAATTAAAAGGGATTTTCCTGACAGAGATCTAATATTTAATAAACCCAGTTTATATGACTTAGTGGTTGATGATGTCTCTGTGACAGGTTGCATCTGACAGATTATGACTTAAGTATTTGTTCCTGTTTATCCTTTTGTTTTTCTTATTTCTGCCACGTATTATCACAGATATTCCATAATCTCCGGCGAAAGGCCCAGGCTGATGCTGGGAACAGTCATGTCTGATAAACGTTGTAACAGTTATTATACTGCTTAGTTCCTCGTTATGAATAGGTACCACCACAAGGGGGCACCTATTCCCTTTTTTTTAGTTGTAAGAGTGACAGAGAAAGGACTAGTCTTCCCCATGTACGGAGAGAAGATTATGAGTGACAATAAAGAAGAGGTGTGGAAAACTTTAACAGTGCGTCCTGCTGTTTTGAGTTAGAGTGGCTAACCCCATTACTAACTCCTCCAGCCTCCCACCGCACCATCACAATTGGCGCCCAAACATATTTTGGACCTTTTCCCTCTAGGATATCGATTCAGCTTTGGACTAGAGGTGATTGCTAACGAGTTCCTTGTGGATGTCTGTTTCACGGGGTGGATACAGTTTCTGAGCGGAATACGTCGTGATCAGTGTTAAAGTTTGCTGGAAGCGTTCATTGCCCGCATATCGCTGGACGTCGTGATGAGCTGTCTGGTCGGATTTAATTCCTGAGAGCTCTGCGCCTGCTAGTCTGCTGAAGAGGTAATGTTTAAACGACAAGACCAATGCATGTTAACTAAATGAACTCACAATTGCTAAGGACTGGGTGAGTTTTGTGGATTATTGTTCAGTGGAGTTAAATCATACAGACTATTTTGTGGATTTTGACTCGTTGACCAGCTGATGGATACGGACAGACCGTGTTGCACAGCAGTGGCAGCGAGAACAAGACATCTGCGTGGGCTCGTTTGTTTCTCTGTTTAAGAAGATATCATATTTAATATTTGGATATTTCCTGGCCTATGAGCCCTACTGCCAGTGCTGACATAGAAATATAAGTTAAATGGACTGAACATTGAAGAACACAAACAATTTTGTTCACGCTCCCGAATGTTTTTGGTGTGAATATTGCATAGTTTTTTGGACTCTACCATAAAGGTTAAAGAAACAAAAATGGCATTTGAACCAGATTTTTCTGTTTTTGACTCCGACATGGATATTGACTCTCTTCAATCTATACCGCCGCAGCAGAGAGCTCCAGACCTCTGTCGGCAGGTACAAGAATTAAAAGATGATGTCAAGCAGCTGAGGGATGTCCTTCAAAACACGTTGTCCCTGCAACAGAAAATGCTGAATCATCTGGATAAGGTTAATTCCTGTGAGTCTGGTGGACCTTCTGCACGACAGTCTCAAGCAGCTCCTGTGGCCACCTCAACACCATATGTACCTCCTGTGAATATCAGTGCAAGGCATTCCAATGACACATGCCCTTATCCTGAAACTCAGAGGGACCTGCATAGCTCTTTCCCACAGACTCATTCAGCTGAGCTAACCAACACCACAAGAGTGATTGCTGCTGCACTACATCACGCCAAGCTGGAACCACCAGTATTTGCTGGGGATGGTGAAGTGCAGGCAGACGACTGGTTACAAGCTGTGTCAGCATACAAGTCCACTCTGAACTTAACTGATGTCCAGATTCTGAATGAGTTGCCCAATTTTCTCACGAAAGAGCCTAGTAAGTGGTTTAATGCCCTTCGTTCACACATTACCTCATGGGTGCACTTCTGCCAACTTTTCCGAACAGTCTTTCTGTCCACTGACAACCAGGAAAGAATTCTCAGAGGCATACTTGACCGTGTCCAGTCAGATGATGAACCACTACCGACATTTGTAGCTCACATGTTGAGTGAGTTTAATAAGCTAAGTAGCCCACCACCTGAAAAAGAGCGTATTCAATTAATATGTAAACATTCACTTGAAAGATACAGGGTGGCTCTGTATGGCTCGCCTGTATCTTCTGTGATGGAGTTGCTGCTCAGGGCTCATGAATTGCATGCTGTACTAGGACCTGATAGCCACCAGAATCTTCAAAAAAAAACATTGGAAGCAGCAGAGAGCTGAGCCACGCTGTTATAAGTGCTCAAACCCTGGATATACATCGAGGACGTGTCCTGCCTGTAATCAGGACCATAGTCAACAGCACATGTCGGCTCGGTTCCATAATGAGATCACTCCCACTACGTCCTTTGACACACCTGAAGCTGAAACAAACAATGGAAACTCCAGCCCACCTGTAGATGCAGCACCCCAAAGGCCGTTGGGAAACTTCAAGGGGGGGAGGATATTTCGTTGAGGCAATCCTCCCTCCAGACGTTAACTGAGCCTCAACTTTCTGCAAATACACTCCACATCCTTGGTCATGTGGAGGACAATGAGTCTAATGCTGCCTGGAACACTCCATTTAAGACTAAGCTGAACTTTAATGGAACCTGCACCGAGGCGACTCTGGACACAGGCGCTTCACTTTCAGCTGTACGTGCACATCTCATTAATCTCAATGGGGTTTGTCCGCAGAAGGTACGTCAGTGGCAGGGGCCGCCAGTGAGCCTAGCGGACAACGCCCTTTGCCTTCCAGAGGGTGTGGCTTGGCTGAGTATCGGCTTTATGAACAAGCGCTTTTATCAACGCTTTGCCATCATCCATAACCTGTCTTCCCCTTTCATATTAGGGATGGATTTTATGATGAGAGCCTCAATAACCATGCACATACCGACAAGGACAGTTTTTATTGATGACAGTCCCTGCCCTGCCCTGGATGAAAATGAGGAACACAACCTTGAACTGTTTCCTGTTAAACAGACTGGTATGTCTTTGAACATTTTGTCAGACACCATGGAGTCAAAAGTGGCCGAGGCGAGCCTAGAGGAAATGCAAAAATCAGATCTATATGATCTTCTTTCCCGCCACAGCTCCACTTTTGATGGACACCTTGGACAAAATTCAATGGCAGAACATGTGATAAATACCGGAACCGACAAGCCCATAAATCTTCCTCCCTATCGCTCATCTCCAACCAAAAAGCGGCTGATTGAGGATCAAGTGCGACAAATGCTGGAAGACAACATAATCGAACCCTCTACCAGTCCATGGGCTGCTCCAGTGGTTATTGTGAATAGACCTGGTTCTTATCCAAGATTCTGTGTGGACTATAGGGGTTTAAACCAAGTCACACAAAAGGACTCTTATCCATTACCACAAATTGACGAATCCCTCGACTTTCTGGCTAGGGGAAAGTACATTTCAACCCTGGATTTGGCTCGAGGATATTGACAAGTTGCTGTTTCGGAGGAGTCCCGACCAAAAACGGCTTTTGTGTCTCACTGTGGCCTCTACCAGTTCCGTGTGCTGCCGTTCGGCTTATGCAATGCGCCAGCAACTTTTCAAAGGCTCATGAATTCTGTGTTAGCAGGCCTGATCTACAAAACATGTGCGGTGTACCTTGATGACATTGTGGTGGCATCTCCCTCATTGGAGCAGCACTTGAAAGATTTGGAGGAGGTCCTGACCAGACTGGAAGCAGCTGGCCTCACGTTAAAACTGAAAAAGTGTCAGTTCTGTCTGAGTGAGTTCACATTTTTGGGTTATCGCATCACACCCGCAGGCATAAAACCTGACCATGATAAAATCAAAGCTGTCATTGATTTCCAGCCACCATCCACAGTGAAACAGGTCAGAAAGTTCCTGGGACTGACTGGTTATTATCGGCGCTTTGTCAAGGATTATGCCCGGCATGCTGACCCACTCCATAAGCTCACACAGAAAGACACTGTTTTTCACTGGGATGACAAGTGTCAGCAAGCCATGAATGTTTTGAAAGACCGAATCACATCAGCCCCTGTGTTAAGATTCCCGGACTTTGCTAGACCCTTCTATGTTCATGTTGATGCCTGTGATCTGGGACTGGGCGCTGCTTTGATGCAAAAAGATGAAGAAGGCCGAGATATTGTGGTCTCGTATGCGAGTCGTTCTCTACACAAGGCTGAAAAACCATACTCAACCCCTGAAAAAGAATGTTTGGCCGTCATTTGGGCTCTGGAACACTTCAGGCCATATGTTGAGGGCCTTCACGTGACTGTTTTCACAGACCACAACAGCCTTAGGTGGCTTATGTCTCGCCCAAATCCCTCTGGCCGGCTGGCTAGATGGTCTTTGAGACTGCAAGACTTTGACTTTTCAATCGTCCACAAGCCAGGAGAACACAATGCAGTTCCTGATGCTTTTTCCAAATCAAAGTGACATGCCCATTGATATCCTGCCAGAACATGCTGTTATAGGCAGTTTGGATCTCCGTTCCTTGCCCCCAGTGTTATTGTCGGATCGTTCGCACATGAGGCAGCTGCAAATGGACGACCCTGTGACGGGTCCACTCCTCAGAGACATTGAATCAGACTCATCAGTTCAAATGGACAGTGAATGCCAAGAACAATAAACTGTCTATGACAGCTTGCTGTATTACAGGGACCGAAAGCCT
The DNA here is from genome assembly GCF_011125445.2 of Fundulus heteroclitus. NCBI lineage: Eukaryota > Metazoa > Chordata > Actinopteri > Cyprinodontiformes > Fundulidae > Fundulus > Fundulus heteroclitus. The sequence goes on along the minus strand of NW_023396689.1, from coordinate 1,951,034 downwards.
GAATGCAGTTTACATCCATTAAAAGAACTTAAACTTTTTGCCCCAACATCTCTTCGTGGCACCCTGCTGAGCTATTACCATGACCACCCCACTGCTGGCCATCTCGGTGTTTCCAAAACACTAATGAGACTACGACACAGGTTCTTTTGGCCTGGCATGGCAGGTGATGTCAAACGTTATGTCACTTTTTGCTCGGTCTGCCAACTCACAAAACCAAGTCAACAAAAGCAAGCTGGTCCCATGGTCCCTATTGTGCCCAAGAAACCCTGGGAATACACAGGAGTGGACTTAGTGGGTCCCTTGCCCCGTACTCAGTCAGGAAATGCTTATTTGCTGGTGTTTGTGGACTATTTTTCGAAGTGGATTGAGGTGTGTGCAGTTAGAGAAGCCACAGCTCGGGTCGCAGCTAGCAAGTTCTTGAGTGAAATATTTGCTAGGCATGGTAGCCCCACCTACCTCATTTCGGACAGAGGCTCTCCTTTTGTTAGTGAGCTGTTTGAACACACTGTGTCAGCTCTAGGCTCAACACACAGGCTTACTACAGCCTATCACCCGCAAACAAATGCGACAGAGCGTGTGAACAGGACACTTAAAACAGCCATCCGTGCCTATGTGAATGACAAACACACCGCTTGGGACAGGTTTCTACCACAAATCTGTTTTGCACTTCGCACAGCCCCGCATGACAGCACGGGTCTTAGCCCATCCATGATGTTGTATGGTCGTGAGCTGGACACTTCTCTCGAACTACTCATTCAACCAAGCGCTGATGGACTGGATGACCCAGGTGTGCAATATCCAGAGACTCTGAGAGCCACCCTCAGGGATGCTCATCACCACGCCAGGGCTGCGCTAGATCTCAGCCACAAAAGACAGAAACACTAGTACGACTTGAGACGCCGCCATTCTGCTTTTGGGATTGGTGATCTTGTTCGAGTGAAGTCTCACCCAAGATCGGATGCTTTGGCTAATTTTACAGCTAAACTGGCACCGCTGTTCAAAGGCCCCTTCCGTGTCAGTCAGAAACTCAGCGATATGAACTACAGACTGATTGATGTTGAAAATGGAGCCGATGCTGGAGTTTTCCATGTTGTGAACATGCAACCTTTCCATACTTGGGACTCTGCCAGCTGCAAAAAGACCACCAGCGCAGCTGCATGGGTGGATCACATGGACGATGACCTTGAGGAAGGTTCCCCTCAGACTGACGCCATCCTTAACCCCCCTCCAGGTGATGTGCCGAATGATATTCGCCACTCACAGGAGCCTCAAGGGGTCGGTGAGACCCTCGCTGATGAGACTGAGTCTGGCCAAGCTTCAGGATATGATGGACATTACAGTCTGAGAGCCCGACGTCATCCCAGGATCACAACTGGTTGGTCAGATAATAAATGGACAAATATCTACCATACTGACAGGCTTGACAGGATGTAAGGTTATATTTGTTCAGGTTAATGATTGCATATGATTTTCGGTTAGATGTTATGTTGGAATTTTTTACACTTTATTATGTTGGAATTTTTGCTGCAAACCATAAGAAAAGAAATTCTGATACTTTGGGATGATGTTGGTTTTGCTGTCAACCGTAGTTACATAGGAAGAATTTTGTTTGTCCCTTAATTGTTCTTTAGAAGGGTTATGTTCATAAAACAAAGAAGAATTCCACACTGATTTTATGTTTGGTTTTTGGAACCTGAGCTGGCTTTGTGTTATGGTTATCCACGGATATATATACCGGTGTAATTTTATACCTGCCCCATGTGTAACTGCAGTTTTACGGCTATGTGTTGCTTTGTTGAATTCTGTACTGGTGTCTATAGTTGTGTGCGGCTGAGGACAGCCTTTGTTTACCTGGGGGGCATATGTAACAGTTATTATACTGCTTAGTTCCTCATTATGAATAGGTACCACCACAAAGGGGCGGCTATTTCCTTTTTTTTTGGTCGTAAGAGTGACAGAGAAAGAACTAGTCTTCCCCGTGTACGGAGAGAGATTATGAGTGACAATAAAGAAGAGGTGTGGAAAACTTTAACAGTGCGTCCTGCTGTTTTGAGTTAGAGTGGCTAACCCCATTACTAACTCCTTCAGCCTCCCACCGCACCGTCACAACGTGTGGCCAGGGCCCGATCTGTATCACAGCGAAGCTATCTGGAGGTCCTCAGCACCAGAATATTCTGTGATACGTAGAGGAGGAGGATCTGAGGCCTTTGGAAAATCCTGGTTTATTCACAGCAGAATGGCTATGTGGAGAGGATGTCATCTGTAGGCCAATCTTAAATACTTTGTTCATGTTGTGAGAAAATTCCAGAAAAGGAACTTCTGGGCTTTGTGGAGAAGAAAGGGAGGCGGGTCCGGTCTGGACCGGTGTTCGTGATGATGGAGGTTCTTGGTCCTCTCTTTGTCCTGCTGAGATCTGGGATGAATCGTCCTGTAGCTCTGACAACGCCTCATTCTGTGTCATCTTTCTGGCCATCTTTATCTTGGCTTGTTCGGGCTGCACTGGGCTTATCATTTGTTTTGGCACTGGATGTAATTTGTTTTGGAACAAAGCTGATGACGCATGGTTCACAGAATAGAAGATTTTTGAAATCAGCCGTTTTGCACCTGACCTATTTAGAGAGAAACGATCTTTGTTGACCAGATGTCTTCTTTCCCAAAAGATGTTAAAGTTGTCTATGAAGGTTACAGTTGTTTCTTTGCATGTTTTTTTTCAGCCATTTGTTTAGCATCAGAATTCCGGAAAAAAATCTCATCTCCACAATTAACGGGCGCACGAGGGCCACTAAGAAACACCTTGACATTCAGGCCATCAACAAAGTTCAACAAACGAATGTAATCCTCTTTTAATACTTCTGATTTTCTTATCCGGGTGACGTCCTTCAGGGCTTCAGCTTGTATTATGAGTTTTTCCAAGATTGGACGTTCTTTCAAGACCATTGGAAGGTCTGTCTGAAGGATGTCTGTTAAATCAGACACCAGGCCACTGTTCATATCGTTATAAATCAACACCTCTGTGTTTTTCTTGTTACAGAAATGTTTAATCCCCCTTACAGATCCATTGCATAATATCAGGGTCCTTGGCCCTGTGGCATGTCTTTTCTGTGATGTCTTAGAATGAAAATCGTTGACATACCTCTGATTTTTGTCCTCCTGGGTCACATACCCAGGAGGACAAAAATCAGAGGTATGTCAACGATGGAGCGGAGCGAATCTGTTTTGTAACGGAATTCCAACATTTCCAGCAGGTTTACTCCTATCATTTGTTTTGAGAACAGCCCGCTGTTGTTTCATTTGTCTTGGGACATCTCTCTGTAGTCTCGGACAGTTTTCTTTGTCTAGGTGCGGGGTTCGTTGATCCTTTGGTCTTGCACCCAGAGTGATCCAGGGATTCTCATTTTCCTCAGGGGACTGTTTGTTTGCTGAGTCGCTGGGCTGGTGGTCACCGTTCGGGATCACAGGCAGGGTTGTTTCATTTCCATGCGCGGCGTTTACATCATAATTCACTTCGAGTCGACAGATTTTCAGTTCCATAACAGCTATCTTTTGTAAAAGCTTGTCAAAGTCCATTGTGGTGAAGGTAGGCATCCTTTGAAACGGGTGGTTCTTCTCCATATCCACTTCATGTTGAATTCTTTCCATAAGAGCATTTTTCCTGAGAATTGCCTCCTCTGGGGAGTTGTAAAGAGGCATCTTGTGTGGATTAGCTGAAAACTGAAATAGTCCACACGTGGAAAAAAATCAAAATCAAAAATAAATCAAATAAAATAAAAAATAAAAAAAACTAAATCCAACTTTCTGTAGTTTTGGCTAAGAGATAAAAAGGAGACAAAAGGGAGGAAAATGCAAGCAAGCAGGGAGCAGAGAAAAGAGCGTCCGAGTAGGCAGAGAGGCAGATAGCAGTCTCTCTATGCTGCACTAAGGCCCAATATTACCAGCACTGTGGTTCTTCCACGGTCTGCATTTATATGGATGTCATTAAAAACCTTGACAAGGGTGGTCTCTGTACCGTGGTGAGCACGGAAACCTGACTGGAAAATGTCCAAGCGGCTGGTCATTGTTAAGAAGGTGTTTAATAGCTGAAACAGCTTTTTCAAAAACCTTACTGATGTAGGGGAGGTTTGAGATGGGCCTGTAGTTCTACAGAAGTAGTTTACCCAAATTGTTGTTTTTCAGCAGTGGTTTGATAATTGCTGTTTTGAGGAACTGGGGGGAAACAGCTGACAGAAGGGACGTGTTTATTATCTGAGTCAAATCAGATGCTATGACTTGCAAAATTTTCTTAAAGGAATCTGTGGGTAGAACATCAAGGCAGCAGGAGGAGGAACTTAGCTGTTGAATGATCTCCTCTAAGATTTTGTAGTTTATTTTGCTGAATTGAGACATTTTGTCAAGATAAGTCCTAGTTGGAGACAACTTTGGTTCTGCACTTGATATGAATGTACAGACTGATCCCTTAATCTTTAGGATTTTCTCAGTAAAGAAGTTAGCAAATTCCTTGCAGGCCTTGGTGGAAAGGAGTTCAGAAGTCATGGACACAGGGGAGATTTGTTAACCTGTTGGCCGTGGCAAATAAAGAGCGAGTATTAATAATGTTTTTGTTGATAATCTCAGAGAAGAAAGATACCCTTGCATTTATCAGTTTTAAGTTATATCTGTAAAGTCTCTCTGTAGATGTCATAGTGAACCTGGAGTCTAGTCTTTCTCCACCTGCACCCAGCTTTTTCAACACTGCTGAAGCACGATGGAAATTATGCTTTCAAAGGTAACAGAAATGTGATCAGATAGGGCAACATCAGTTACATTGACCTTGGAAATGTTTAGACCCTTAGTCTAAAATAGGCCTGTAAACATTCCAGAACATAGTTCTTACCAGGCTCCTTACCTTTAGAGCCAAATATTCAATAGTCAAATTTCCCCAAAACCACAGTTTTACACTTTAGCAAATCACTAAACAATGTTGCCACTCTTCCATCTTTCCTTTGCTGTCTGCTCTCACAAAGACAATTGTAGTTTGGAGGAGTCAACTCCATCAGAATAGCTGCTTCGTTAAATTCAAGTAACCATGTCTCTGTTAAAAACATAACATCAAGATTATTGTAAGTAATGAAGTCATTAATTAAAAGGGATTTTTCTGACAGAGATGTAATGTTTAATAAAGCCAATTTACATAACTTAGTGGTTGATAATGTCTCTGGCAGGTTGTATCTGACAGTTTATGACTTTTAACCTAACCATACCTAAAAGTTTTAAGTATGGTTGTTTATTCCTGTTTGTTATCCTTTTGTTTTTCTTATTTCTGCCACATATCATCACAGATAATAATAGTCTCCAACAGAAGGCCAAAGCTGATGCTGGAAACTATCATGTCTGAGAAGGTTGCTGGTAGAGCCCGGTGTGTATCACAGAGAAGTTATCTAAAGGTCCTGAGCACATGCATGTTCCTTGATCTGTAGAGGAAGAAGATCGGGGGGCTCTGCGGCCTTTAAGAAAAGCTGGTTTAGTTACAGAGATAGGGTTATCAGAATGGTTATGCGGAGAGGATGTCAACTGTAGGCCAATCTTAAAAAAATCTTTCATGTTGTTCGTGAAATCCAAAAAGGGTAATTCTGGGCTTTGTGGAGAAAAAGGGGAAGTGGGTGCAGTCGGGGCCAGTCTGAATCCTCCTGTAATTCTGATGTAGTCTCTTTCTGTGTCATATTTCTGGCTATATTTATCATGGCTTGTTCGGGCTGTACTGGGCTTATCATTTGTTTTTGTGCTTGCTGAGCTTTGTTCTGGGACAAAGCTGATGTTGCATGGTTCACAGAATAGAAAATGTTTGAAATCAGGTGTTTTACACCTGACCAATTTAGAGAGAAACAATCTCTGTTGAACAGATGTCTCCTCTCCCAAAAGTTAAATGGACTGAACTTTTATAGCGCTTTCCAGTCTTGCTGACACCCAAAGTGCTGTACACTATAGCCACATTCACCCAATTGCTCTCAATAACGCACACACATTCATACACCAAGACGCAGCTCAGTAGGCAATTTTGGGTTAAGTGCCTTGCCCATGGGCACATCAACATGTGGAAAGGGGAAGCTGGAATCGAACCCACAACCTTCTGATTGCCAGATGACTACTCAACCTATCAAGCCACAGTCGAAAAAATCTCATCTCCACAATTAATGGGGACATGAGGGCTGCTGAGAAACACCTTGACATTAAGGCCAGCAACTAAATTTAGCAGATGAATGCAATCCTCTTTCAATACTTCTGATCTTCTTATCCGGACGACATAACCCAAGACTATGAGTTTTTACAGGGACAAGCATTCTTTCATGATCCTTGGAAGTATGTCTGATACATTATGTCATGGTTTAAGTTGTCTGGCTTCTGGTTATTTTGTAGTTCACCCAGCTCTCCCTCCCACAGCCATTAGTCACACCTACTCTAATTAGTCTTCATTCCCGTCACCTGTCAGGCTCCCTTTATAAACTCACCTCAGTTGTTTCCTCGTCGCTGGCTCGTAGTGTTCGTTTGCTCTCCATCGTGCCTGTCTGCTCCTGTTTCCCCGCCTTGGTTCCTGGCCCGTCAAGTTTTGTTTTTTGTGTGGCTGCGCTGTTGGCTTCAGTTCCTCCGTCTTCGTCCTGGTCTCTGGTTTTGTTCCTGGACCTGCAGCAGCCCAGCTCCCCTCTGTCTCGTGGACTCTGTACCTGCCAGCCAGCTCCTGCATCTTTCACCTCCACCTAGTAATAAACTCTGGTTCCTCATGTCACCTCCATCCACCTGCAATAAACTCTCTTAATCCTACTGTGTGTGTGCGTGCTGTGTCCGGGTTCATCCTCGACAAAATCTTGACACATTAGGCACCAGGCCAGAGTTCAAAGAGTTATAAATCAACACCTCTGTGCGCTTTTTGTTACATAAGTGTTTAATCCCACATACAGATCTATTGCATAATATTAGGGTTCTTGGCCCTGTGGCTTGTTTTTTCTCTGGTAGCTTAGAGAGAAGATTGTTGACATACCTTTGATTGTTGTCATGATCCTCCTGGGTGTCATGTTGGAGCAGAATTTGTTTTGTAACGGAATTCCAACATTTCCAGCAGGTTTACTCCTATCATTTGTTGTGATCCAGGGAGGGGTGCTGGTGGGTTTATTCTCACTTGCCTCAGGGAAATGTTTGTTCGCTGAGTTGCTTTTAGTTTTTTTCTGAGTTGAATTACAGGCAGGGTTGTTTAATTTCCATACACGTTGTTTACATCATAATTCACTTCAAGTCAGCCGATTTTCACAAAGTACTCTGTGGTGAAGGCTGGCATCTTTTGCTAATTAGTTGGAATTGGCTGTTTTTTCTCAATATCCACTCCATGTTGAATTCTTTCTATAACAGCATTTTTCATGAGAAGTCTTTCTAACTCCTCTGGGATATAAAGAGGCATCTTGTGTGGAATAGCTGAAACTAAAATAGTCCACAAGGGGAAAAAATAACTAAATCCAAATTTCCATAGTTTTGGCTAAAAGATAAAAAGGAGATAAAAAATGAAAGGCAGGAAAATCCAAAAGCAGCGAGCAGAGGAGAAAGCAACGTAGCAGGCAGAGAGGCAGATAATTATTTTGATTCCTGTTGCTGGGCCCTTAGGCTTGTTGGATTCTTTTGTCGTGGACTGGGGTGATTGAGGACCCAAAATGCGAAAGGAATGAGGCAGAGCCATAATTAAACAAGAGATTTATTGACAAACATAAACTAAAGAAGCATGTGCAAAATGCAGGAACCAGGGGGGAAACAACAGAAAACAACAGTAGGCAACAGGGAATAACTTTATTAACTCTTTAGTTGTGAGAGCATAAATTGTTAAACATCTGCCTTTTTTTTCTCCCTCCCCTTTCCCCCATGTTGTTGTAATCTTCCTTCCTACAGATAAGGGCAGCGCCTTGTGGACAGTATTTTCCTTGGCTGCAAGGAAAATACTCGGCCTCAGTGAATCGTTTCCCCTCTGAAATGTTTATGTAATGGTGATGGTACTGAAACAGCAATTTCCTTCTGGGATTATTTAAGTATGTCTGATTCTGATTCTTATTCTGATAACAGTACAATCCAACAGAGAAGGAAAAGAAAACAGGAACTTAAATACTGCAGAAATTTAATAAACTGCTTGAAACACAGATGGGTATAATCAGCTAGGGGAATAAACAAAAAAAACAAAGCCAGTGTAAAGGAGGGCAACCTGAAGGTCATCTTGACAAGGCACATAGTTCTGGAGAACAACCAGGAGGTTGTCCACAAGAGGCACATAGTTCTAGAGGTTGACAACGAATCTTGAAGGTCGACGGCACAGGAGGCACCTTGAAGGCCTGCTGGGCAGGATGTAGTCTGGAGGCCGCAGTGGAGAAGGCAAAGCCCTGGAGCATTTCGGCCTGAAGGCGTTTAACCAGATGACAAAGAGGAATCCAGGACTTGACTCTGCAAGCATGGTACCAAGAGCTGAACTCAGTGGGCTGGAACCAAGAGTGTGAAGCAGTATCTTCCAGGCAGACCATGGTACAGGTCATGAAGACTTGTCTCTGTTAAAAACAGAGCAATGCTGACCATGGTAAAGGGCATGTGGTACCATGCCAAGAGTCTGACTCTTATTTAGATGTAGATACACTTTAAAGAGGGATATCCCCCTACTCTCCAAAGTCAATGGCAATGAAATGTATTGTCCAAGGAATTAAGTCCTCCTCCTTAGGAGAAACAGATGGTCTAATGAAAAAGAAATACATGCTTGAAAATAATGCTTATTTTGGTATCTGAAAATGTGCCTAAAAGCATTGAGACTCCTTAAACACTACTGTTTTGAAAAGTATGAGGAAATAACATGAGGAGAAAAAAATGTATTAATGGACTGGATTACTTACTTAGTTTTGAAGAAAAAAAGGGAAAAAATACAGTTTATTTGCTGGAGGATTAAAGGGGAGGGGGAATGATAGATTTCCTATTTCTGTTTTTGAAAATTATGGAAGACTTATTTCTAAAACTTAGACTAGCCATTTTTTCCTTTTGTTGTATTTCTTTTTTATCTTATTTTCACCCCACCCGGAGTTCTATGGACGTGATGAATCCTGAGCTCAAAGCTCATTCCTGTCATCGTTAAAGAAGCGAGACTCTGAATGAGGGCAACTACGGAGACAGGCAGTTCGGTAAGAGAGTTTATTGTTAAAGAAGCGGTATGAACAAAGGTGGTGCTGGCAGGTAGGATAGTCCGGGTTCTGACGGGGAAAAATTAGGAGACTGGTGAAGAACAGGACGGTGCCAATGAGAATTGTGGAAGGCGTTTAACTCACTGGAGTGTCGGCTTGGTTTTCTCATGGGAGGGTGGTGTCCAGGGATCCAGGCTGTAGGTGCAGGTCTGATGGGTTCTCTCCAGTAAGATATCATAGGAGGGTGGACAGGCAGGTGAGCTCAGGCAGGAGGACTAACAGGGAGACGATCCGAGGGCTTTCACTGATCCTTGGAGGTTTGACTAGGAGCATCTCAGACTTGAGTCTAGAGTTCTAAGAAGGGGAAAACACAGAGACAGGGAGTAAGGGTCCTCCAGGCTACGAGGAGAAACAAGACGGGAGAGATAATCGGTCAAGTACCACGCAGGAGCGTTAATGAACTGATGCCCTTCTTCTTCTTCTTCTTCTTCTTCTTCTTTTATTGTGTTTTCTGGCAGTTTACATACTGTGTGCATTACCGCCATCAACTGGTCGGAGATGTAATTTAGAAATATATTTTCCTATATATCTTTATATCTTAATGAAACTAGATGATATCTTTACTTACACACTCACACACACACATACACACTAAATCCTCCAAGCTAATTCTGTATCTTTTAAATATCACTACACATGAACACAGATCAAGTTCTGTATAAAAAAATATATTTTATTAGCAGTTCTATAAAACCATAAGTGCTTTAATTATTTTATCTGATTGATGTTTCCCTAATAATTCAGCCATCTTTACTGAACTCCCCAATGCCCTTTCCAGTTCTTTCCTCTCTTTAATATAGTTCCTACAATAAATCAAAACATGTCCTACTCCTTCGATTTCTCCACAATAAGAACAATTACCTGTTGGATGTTTCCCTATTATTTTTAAACCAGTATTTAAACTAGTATGTCCTATCCTCAACCTGTTTATCCATATTTCCTCTCTTGTATTCATTACACTATTATATCTTATGATAATATCTTTTTGTATTTTATACAAATGTCTTCCTTTTTCTTCTAAATTCCATATCTCCTGCCATATATTATTTATTTTATCTTTAATAATTACTTTTATTTCTGTTCTACTTAGTGGGACATCATATTCAATTTGTCTTGCCTTAACTGCTTCTTTAGCTAACTTACCTACTTTTTCATTACCTAAAATTCCTTTATGTGCTGGAACCCATGTGAATTGAATACTTATTTTTTGTTGCTGTATACCATATATTAAATAACTGACTTAATCTAAAAGATCTTGACGGCTTTCAGATTTTCCACTTTTAAAACTAGTCAGGCAAGACAATGAATCTGAACAGATAACTACATTTCTAGGCTTCACCTCCATCACCCATTGTAATGCCAAAATAATTGCCAACATCTCTGCTGAAATTTTTTATAAATTATCTGTTGTCTGACGCCCTCCTCCTGGTTCCAGCTCCTTATGAAGAGCTGCAATTAGTGCTGATGTGGTGCACCTGCCCGTCACGCCCTGCAGAGTAGAGAGAAAGAGAAAGCCAGGACCTGCACCCAGACCTAGGGGTATGACAGTTCCTTCACTTAAGGAGATGCTGAAGACAGTGAGAGAGGAGGCACAGCACCTTGATAACCAGATCTGGCTGTAGAGTCGCTGCCAGCTGTGCCTGAAGAATAACAATCAAAGTCGAACTCTGAATCCAAAGAAATGCCCAGAGATTATGACTTCTGTCCTATTTAAGACCATTAAAGGAGAAACAAGCCAAGGACTGTTAAAATGCACATGATCAAAGTTTTGGGACAAGGTGGGAGACATACTACATTGAGGTCGAGCCATATAAGTTGATGTGTGCTTCCACTGTTGGGACAATAGACACTGGCGAGAAGAAGTTGTCCCTGCCACAGGTGGCACAGCACAGAGGGGAGAAGCCATCTTGGTCAAAAGAGAAAACCCATCACTAAACAGAGGGGGAGGATTGTGCTTCCACCTCCCCAGTGTTTACAGCTACATCATCATGATTCAGGTGACCAAGTACTCCAATCACACCAAATAATAGCCCCTAACAACCCAGGACAGTGACGGGAGGGTCACTGATTTGCATTTGACTTAGAATGCGCCTCGGAGGATGAGCCTCCAAGTCCTTAAAAAGAGCAGCACCCCAACTACAGGTTGCTCATTGCGAGCCACCAGAATAGGGTGTTTTCACTGACGTCACTGGCCAACTTCCGGTCCGCCATATTGGGTGGCACACTTCCTTATCTCTAGTTGTCTTACACGTATTATCGTATCGCGAATGGATAAGTACGCCAGCGGGCTAGAGCGACCAGATAAGGACGTATATCTGAGGAAATGTTCCGTGATCGACCATATGGACCCGTATGCCCTCCACGGTGCCTTGTTTAGCCGTAATCCAGATGATTGGCCAAATGTAGAGCACGGCGACATAGTGCATTACCTGGTGTTCAGTGAAAACCCTCTGCACACTCTTGAGGAAATGAGAGCTTACAAGGATCTAGAGGCTCACAACCAGTTCACATCTGGTTATGTACATCAAGGAAATCGCCATCATACGTGGACGGGTGAGTTTTAATAAGATGGTAAAAATGTAAACAATCCGACGCAAATGTGTTGCACCGCCCGCCGGCGGCGGGCGGTGCAACAGTTGGCTGCAAGGCAACAGTCGGCTGCAAGGCCGATCGACGCCGCTCGCGGCTTTAATTATTTAAGCAGAACAATGACCAGTGCAAAATTAAGTTGTATTTACCGTATTGGCGCCGGTAGGAGCTGCAGATCATAAAGCCAGCAAACAGTGGGAACACAGCAACTCGTTCAAAGGTAAGCTGCGTTCAGACGGGCTCTGGCCCATGCTAGTTTAGTAGCTGCTAACCGCCAGTGCTAACAACCACTCGCGCATGTAATGTACTTTTAACTTGCTGCTATGTGTTTCAAACGTTTAGAACACACTCTCATTGACATCGGGATACTGTGGAAAGTTATGTTCGGTCGACTTACAGCCGCGATCCAAGCGAGCCGACGATCTCTTTATCTCTGTAACTCGTTCAAAGGTAAGCTGCGCCCAGCCGGGCTCTGGCTCATGCTAACCGTCAGTGCTAACAACCACTCGCGCATGTAATGTACTTTTAACTAGCTGCTATGTGTTTCAAACGTTTAGAACACACTCTCATTGACATCGGGATACTGTGGAAAGTTATGTTCGGTCGACTTACAGCCGCGATCCAAGCGAGCCGACTCTTTGTTATCGCTAACAGTTGTTCTCCGTGGTTGCGCCTCCAGGCAGGAAAGCGGTGGAAAATTAATCTGTTTCTATGTTTTTCCCATGGCGATCATGTGTTGCGCTGTTACAGCCCACAATACAGCAACGGTTTACCATGGTTGAAATCAAGTTAAGGTGAAATTAATCAAATTAAAACACGGCTGAGAGAGGGAGTACAGTATGCGGTAGTAATAGGCAGTAGAGGCGGCGGAGGCAGTCAACACGACAGCCGCGGAAAGTAATAAGTCATAACGCCCAAGCCCTATTATTAATATATTCTTCTTACATGTTTTAAATACTTAACAGTTAATTACCTGTGACAAAGTGAGCACCGCAGACTCTGGCGTATTCCAGCTTAACACAGTCCAAATCGGACCTGGATATCCGTGTCAGCCATAGGTGACAGCGTTGTTCAGACAGCTGTTTTTTTTTTTTCACACTGATTCACTATTACGGCTGGTAGGCGATAGAAAGAGCGTTGATCTCCACCTCCACGGGCCGTGCAACCAACCATTAAACACGTTTTCCCCATTGTTCACTTCCAATACTGCCTAAGGCGTCATACAATGCAGGTCAACGGTGCGAAACGACTGCCACCCAATATGGCGGACGCGCTGAGTAGTCACGTGAGCGTGACGTCAGCTGAAAACCCCCTATTGACAAAGACTCCTAGATAGGTGTCAAAACATTTTCAGAAATACTGACTGAAAGTCCGGTAGCCTCTGATTTAAGCCTGTTTGCTGTTGCAATGACCCAGATAACTGAGAATTTGCACAAACAAAGGCTAGAATAACACATTATGGCGAGAGGGACTAAAATCCTGCAGTGCCAGGTGTGTCTCCCTGCATAAGCCAGTACATGTCTGAAGTTTGCCAGAGAGCGTAGGGATGATCCAGAAGAGGATTAGGAGAATATTATGTGGTCAGTTGAAATTAAAAAATAACTTTTTGGCACAAACTTGTCGTTTTTGGAAGAAGAAGAATACTGAGTTGCACCCAAGAACACAGTGCCTACTGTCAAACATGACTTTGGAAACATCATGCTCTGCTGCAGTTTTTCCACCAATGGGACAGGACGACTGATGGACGGTTAGGGTAACTTTTAAAACAGCAACAAGAACAGATTACTTAGGTCACTCAGTGTTTTGCTTCTTTACAGACTTCTTTACCACAGGTACGGCCCATTTGTCCAGGTTCTGTGATCTGCCATAAGTGTCAAAAGCCAGGCTACTTTGCAAGAGAATGTAATGGTGAGTGGGTTTGTGCTAAAGTTAACTTGGTGATTAGGCCAGCTAATGTTAACCAGGTGGAAAACTAGCACCCACTGAGCTGCTGAGCCACAACCCAGATGGGGGGAATAGTAGGCTCGCAAACAGCAGCTGCGTTACAATTGTTAGTGTCTCGTCCGTTTATTGATGTTGTCATGGACGGGGTTTCTGTCACCTGCTTAGTTGACACAGGTTCTATGGTGTCAACCATCACACAGAGCTGTTTTCAACATTTTGCACCATTGGGACATAATCGCCCTCGGTCATTGGTTGCTGCTCTGGGCAGCGAATGGTCTCTCCATTCCATATATTGGTTACTTGGAGTTGGATGTGGAACTTTGAGGTAAGGTGCTTCCATGTTGTGGGATTCTGGTGGGTAAAGATCCCACTAATGCTGCTTCCCTTCCTTTGTATTTGGACGACATCACTGTTTTTTCAGGTTCCGTCTCTCAACATATTGAGAGCTTGGAGGCAGTCCTCCCTCGACTTCAGAGGGAAGGCTTGTGGGTGAAGCTTGACAAATGTTTTTCTTTTTCCAGCAACGGGTTAATTATTTGGGACACCTCATCTCTGACAAAGGCATAGCTACAGACCAAGCCAAGACTGAAGCAGTGACCAAATGGCTATGTCCCACTCACGTCTCAGAGCTTTGCTCCTTCTTGGGTTTGCTAGTTACTATAGGCACTTTGTGGAGGGGTTTGCTAAATTAGGCTAGTGGCACAATTAGTGGGCACAAAGTCCAAAAAGGAGCCTGGCCAGGCTTTTCAATCTGCCTTGACATCAGAGTGTCAAGGAGAGCTTTGAGGCTCTAAAATTAAAATCAATACCAGCGCCAGTGCTGACATATGTTGACTTTTCATGGCGTTTCCTTTTAGATGCTAGCCAGAGTGGACTTGGTGCAGTACTGTCACAGGAGACAGAGGATGGAGTGAGGCCTATTGCATATGCCAGTCGAGGTCTTAAACCTACAGAGTGCAATATGGCTAACTATAGCTCCAAGAATCTGGAGTTCTGGCATTAAAATGGGCCATGACTGAGAAATGTAGGGAGTACCTTTTGAGCCACCGGTGCATGGTCTATACAGACAACAGCCCTTTGAGCTATCTGCACTCAGCCAAGCTTGGTGCTATGGAGCACCGTTGGGCTGCCAAACGTTTGCTTTTGACTTTGATATAAAGTATCGTTCTGGGCGCAGTAATATCAATGCTGACGCACTTTCTCGCCAGCCTACATCAGACACTAGCCTGGCAGAACTGTCTTGCACTGCTGTTCCAGAGGCTCTTTTGTGTGCCTCCTGACTTGCTGCAGTTTTGGTAACTCAATCTTTGGTGACTGTTCTGCCGTCTCACTCTGTGTCCGTCCTTTGTGATGCAGAAGCAGACCCCCTTCTCAAGGACATTTTGGGTTTCTGGAGGAGGCACATTTATCCTGCTCCAGAGGAAAGGCAATAACTTCCCAAACTGTCCTTCATTCTTTTAAAACAGTGGGGTCACCTTTTGGAGAAAGATGATGTGTATCGTCAAAAACATTGTTTTGATGGTGGGGAAGATATTTTGCAGCTTGTTTTACCATCAGTTCTCAATCAGGATGTTCTGATACATCAGGAACATGGACATCAGGGTGTGGAGCGCACCACTGAGCTGGTGTGGCAGTTCTGTTACTGGCCAGGGATGGCCACTGACATTAAACAGTGGATGCAAGAGTGTCAAAGGTGCCAGGTGGCTAAAAATGTAACATCAGGCTCTGGCACCTTTATGAGTCACCTGCTGGCCTCACAGCCAAATTAGACTGTTGGCATGGATTTTACTGTGTTGGACCCTTCACAGAATGGATTGGGAAATGTTCTTGTGATTACTGATGTATTTTGTAAATACACCATTGCTGTCCCATCTCGGGACCAGAAAGCAGCTACTGTCGCCCAGGTTTTGCTGTATATCTACATATACATATATCCAACGATATATGTATATGTAGATTTGATACTGTGGCCCATCCCCCACAACTCTCTGCTGGTGGCTTTCCTACAACGACCACTCCAACTCCCCCCACTCCTCCTCCTTACAGACCCCCTGTCTGCTCCTCACCACCTCAATCCACATCCACAGACTCCACCCCTCCCCCTGCTTCACATCATGTCCTCCACAACCTGAGGACCTCACCCCTCCCCCTACTGTTACCTCTACAGTGTCCTGATCTGGTGAGAAGACAGCTAACCAGACTCCACTCCGGCAAAGCTGCTGGCCCCGATGGTGTATTCCCCAGGGTGCTCAAAGCTTGTTCCTATCAGCTGTGTGGAGTACGTAGTCAAGTCTTCAGCCTGAGAATGCTCCTCCAGAGAGTCCTCGTACTGTGGAAGACGTTCTGCCTCATTCTTGTACCAAAGACGGCGCACCCTAGCGGCCCTCAGGACTATAGACCGGTGGCACTGACATCCCACATCATGAAGACCTTTGAGAGGCTAGTCCTGGAGCTGCTAAGGCCCATGGTCAGGCCCTTCACTGATCCACTACAGTTCGCCTACCAGCCTCGCCTGTGAGTTGAGGACAGCATCATCTTCCTGCTGAACAGAGTCTGCAATCATCTGGAGAAGCCGGCGAGCACTGTGAGAATCATGTTCTTTGATTTCTCCTGTGCCTTCAACACCATCGGTCCGGCTGTACTGGGTGAGAAGATGACGGCGATGCAGAGGCCCCCATCGTGTCCTGGATTGTTGATTACCTGATGGGCAGACCACAGTATGTACGCCTACAGAACTGTGTATCTGACAGGGTAGTCAGCAACGCTGGGGCCCCTCAGGGGACTGTCCTCTCCCCCTTCCTCTTCACCCTTTCACCTCAGACGTCAACTATTGCACTGAGTCCTGCCACCTTCAGAAGTTTTCTGATGACTCAGCAAGAGTTGGCTGCATTGAAAAGGGTGATGAGAGTGAAAATACGACTGTGGTGGGCAACTTTGTCACTTGGAGTGAGCGGAACCATCTGCAGCTCAACGTGACAAAGACTAAGGAGCTAATAGTGGATCTGAGTAGGACAAAAACACCTGTGACCCCTGTTTCCATCCATATATATATATATATACAGTTGTGTTCGAAATAATAGCAGTGCCTCAACAGCAGCAAGAAAATCACTGGTGTTATTAACATTTCAAACTCTATACCCCAGATAAGTTTCTGGGGGGTAAAATAAAGGTATAGAAAACCAATAAACCCAACAGGACAGCCATGCATACTGTGGATTCTGTGAAATTGAATGATTAACTGAAAAGGGTGTGTTCAAAAAAATAGCAGTGGTGAGTTCAATTAGAGAGGGCATCAATTAGGGAGGGTATTCTGGGAAAAAAGGGTGTTAACAGGTGATCCGTATTTAAGGATCAAGACAACTGGCATGCTGGCTGTGCATTTGTCCTGAAAAAACAAGGAAAATGGGTCGTTCAAAACACTGTTCTGAAGATGAGCGTTTCCTAATAAAAAAATTGATTAAAGAAGGGAAAACATACAAAGAGGTGCAGAAAATCATTGGCTGTTCAGCTAAAATGATCTCAAATGCCCTGAAATGGGAGCAAAAAACTGAAAAACGAGGAAGAAAAAGAAAGACAACCCCTCGAATGGACAGAAGAATAGCCAAACTGGCGAAGACTCAGCCAATGATGGGATCCAAGAGGATCAAGCAAGACCTTCAGTTGACAGTGAGTACTGTGACAATCAGAAGACGTCTTACTGAGGTTAACCTTCCAGCAAGAAGCCCCCGCAAAGTCCCACTGCTGAGAAAAAGACATGTGCAGAAGCGTTTACAATTTGCCAAAGAGCACATTGACTGGCCTGAAAAGAAATGGCATAATATCTTGTGGACAGATGAAAGCAAGATTGTTCTTTTTGGGTCTAAGGGTCACAGGCAGTATGTCAGACGCCCTGCAAACACAGAATTCAAGCCACAGTACTCACTGAAGACCATTAAGCATGGTGGTGCAAGCATCATGATATGGGGATGTTTTTCATACTATGGTGTTGGTCCGATTCACCGCATACAAGGGATCATGGATCAGTTCCAGTACATCAGGATCCTGGAAGAGGTCATGCTGCCATATGCTGAGGAGGAAATGCCTTTGAGGTGGACCTTTCAACAGGATAATGACCCCAAACACACCAGCAAGCGAGCAAAAGCATGGTTCCAGATGAACAAGATTCAACTGATGGAGTGGCCAGCACAATCCCCGGACCTTAATCCCATTGAAAACTTGTGGGCTGACATAAAAAGTGCAGTGCATGAGGCAAAACCAAGAAACGCTGAGGAATTGTGGAATACAGTGCAATTATCCTGGGCTGCAATACCTGTGGAACGATGCCAGAAGTTGGTTGACTCCATGCACCACAGATGTGAAGCAGTCATCAGAAACCGTGGTTTTGCAACAAAATATTAGTTTAGGATACTCAGCTAGGTTCACTTATCAAGAATTTCTTTGTTTGTACAGTACATTTTTGAGTTTCCAAGGAAAGATGGCAACACTGCTATTCTTTTGAACATGCCATTTCTTACTTTATTTGAAATATTATTATTATTATTTAAGTTTTGATGACTTTGCGCAATTGTTTTGCTTTGGAATAGAATGTACTGTGTCCCCAATGTATCTGTGTTCATTAAAGTACAATTTCTTTGAAGAATTTTGACATGTACTCATTTTTCTAAAGGCACTGCTATTATTTCGAACACAACTGTATATATATATATATATATATATATATATATATATATATATATATATTAGGGCTGGGCAACGATTAAAATATTTAATCGTGATTAATCGCCCTGATTAATCGCGATTAATCGTGATTAATCACATTGTATTTACAAACTCCAAGAATGAATTCAAAAGTAGTGTAAAGAGCACTTTTATTTTAATGTTCTGCTGCCATATGAACAAAAGTGTTGTAACATTTGTAGCACTTATCAGTAACACATATTTAGTGTAAAGCTCAACTTAAACATGTAAAACAAAAAATAGCAATAATAATAAATTAAAGCTTATTGCCACTGACAGGGAATTCTCTTTATGGGGAAAAAAACTACCAAAAACAGGCAATTTCTGAGGTAACCGCAGGGAGCAGCATTACCATTGTTCATATGTTCAATACCAAAGTGTAACTTGGCAGTGGTTACAACTAACTTGTTTCTGTCATATTCCATGCTGGAAGAACTTTAAACTGAAATGCTTGCTAACTCGATATGCTTGCGTTGCTTGCGTTTATTTGACGTTGACACGCGTTTTTTTGTTGTTGCTTTCTCGCGTGCATATCCACCTTATTTTTGACGGAAACATGGAGGCAGCGAGTTGACGTTTGTTTGGGCGAGACTTCCGCCCGCTCACTTCCTGTCAGTGTTTAGCTATCTGAGAAGCGGCTCATGCGGCTACTTCGTCTCAAATTACTCGTCATTATGACTTCGAGGAAGACCGGGATCATTTGTGTGGTTAGAGGTTGTCATAGTAACGGGTGTAAAAGAAAGGTTTACGTGGAGCAGGAGTGTTTTAATCATCGACCGTGTACAAAAGCTGTGGATACGAGGCGCCCTACTTCATTCACCCTCAGCCGAAGAATGAGGAATCCCTTCGCCTGTGGTTAAAAGCTTAAAATCTGAAGAAACCACCGAAGCGACTGTTTTTTTCATTTTGTGGACAAAAGACTAACATAAGACCACATGACGCCAGAAAAGTGTCTGGGCTGCGAAGTTCCATAAAAAACAAAACCAGGAGACGTCAAGAGGAGAGGAGACAGGTAAGCTAATGTTTTGATATCCTCTCATAACATCAGTTAAATCCCAAACATTACAAAATTAACTGACCAGCAATCTAATCACAACGAGCCAACGGCCAGTATGTTTCTGAATCAGATAATTCATCAGCCTACCTTCCATAAGTCGCCGCTGCATGACTGAAGGCTTTCCCTGGAGCCGCAGCATCAGAGCGCTCTGAGGTCTCGTAGAGCCGATTGATGCAGTCAGAATCCAGCAGCGTGAACGTCGGACTAGTTTTAGCTTGAACGGACATCAGCCTTCATGAATACCAGGTCATCCATGTTGATATTTATTAACACCGATCCAACTCTTTCACTGCGGAGGTTCGCTTCGGTAAAGTCGCACAGCAGAGCCGTCCGCACCAAGTAACGACAAAAAACAGGTTAAAATGTCCTCGTACGTTATATGAGGCCACTTCTTTGTATCATCCACTCACTCATGAATAGTTTGAAGCTGTGGCCCTGACCTGCCACTTCGATTGCTCTGCAAGTTTTGACACTGTTGCCGCGACAGTTGATCATTTCAGTCAAACTAATGTTATTTGGCCGAGGGAAGCGCTGAAACGGAAGTGCGGCACACACAAACGGAAGTTGGACAGACCTTCACAAAATAAAAGCATGTGAGCAACATGCGTTAACGTGCGTTAAAGAAAATATCGCCGTTAATAGTCTAATGAGTTAACGCGAAATTAACGCGTTAACTTGCCCATATATACATACACACACACACATTCATTCAGGTCGGTCGGCCAGCCCTAATATATATATATATATATATATATTACTTTGTGTGGAATGTTGTAAATATATATGTAAAAATTTGTATATCTGGAGCGTGTAACAAAAGTAATTTCCCTCTGGGATTATTAAAGTATGTCTGTTTCTGATTCTGATGCTCTCAGAAGTTAAAAAGTGTGCAACAGGACATCAGCAGCTGAGTGACAGTAAATGGTTATTGATCAGATCAAGAACCTGTGGAACCAGTAGTGTGTTAACACGTGAATTTGTTGGGAGCAGCAGAGATTATAAAGTCTAACAGCAACTGAAGCCTGGCTGACTTCAATCAGTCTCCCCCTACCTCAAGGAAGTATGACATTATTCTCCAGTATAAAGAACCAGAGCTTCAGACTTAGAACAGCTGGTCATTCTGGCCACTTCATACACAAATGTAAACTGTTCACATATGCTTTACAGAATGTGTTTCAGTTTGCTGACAAAAACACTTCCTTTAAGTGTCCTGGCAGTGTAGCACTCAGAATTGTTTTCTTAGTGCCGAAGAGAGCCCAAAAGATTTACTTTCACAAGTGGAGCATTACTGCTTTCACTATAATGCTCCGCTTGATATTCATTCAAAAAAACTTTATTGGACATCATCTGGGAAATATATTTCAAATTCAAATGACACAGAAACGGAAAGGGAAAAGAGAAAGAGGGAGAAAGGTGATGCAAAACATTAATAGGGAGAGAAGGGGAGAAAAATAGAATAGAGGAAAAAGACAGTGTAAGATATCATCGGAGTGTGCTTCAACACCTGCAGGAAGATATGTAAAAAGAATAACGAAACAAACAGAAGTAGTATCACAGGTACAAACAACACATAATTATCAACAAGCATTGTTGAGTGTCTCTGTAGTTAGCTCTTGTGCTCTGTGCAGCATCAAAATGATTTATTCCATAGGACTTACTGAATTCACTTAATCACTTACAGTATAACAATGAAAAAAATAATTCAAGGAATTTTGCATAATTTGATTTAATTATGAGAACATCAGGGTAAATCTGATATAAAAGAGCAACAAGTAAGACATTTACTGCAAAATGAACCAAAATCATTCTCACTACACCTAGGATGGAAGTAACATTCCCTATAAACAATCGGTTCTCTCTGTCAACAATGTCTTGAGTCAAATTTTTCTCCTTGCCAACCAAGAGTTCCGGAACTTACTTTGGTGCTGTGTGTAGTCTGTGTTTATGAGTCCAAATGACATAGAGCATTGGGGAATGCAATACAGATCTAGGACTCATCCTATAAGAGGCTTTCAGAATAGGACTTTTTGTGCTTTTTTCCACGTGTTGTATTTGTTTGATACAAGCCCCTATAAACATCAAAAGGTCTAACTTTATAGAGTAAACTGACCCTTATGATCATGTAAAGTGTCCTGAGGAAGATTCATGAGCTGAAGTTTATCAAAACCAAAAAAATCATCAAAGTCTGCTGTACTTCTACATATCATATTACTTTATATTAAAATACTTTTAAACTGTTGTTCAGAGTAAATCATTTTTGAATTAGGTTAGATGTAACAGGCTGGACATGGGATAATTTATCATGTCTTCTGCACTTATTATTTTTCAAGTTTATCGTATGTTCAGTTTTCTGTTGCGTCAGTAATGAATAACTGCATGTGAAATCATGTTTTACGACGTTTTGATCTAAAACAGTAAAAAAAAAAACTCCATAGGTGCTTTCTATTCCTCTCCCTGTCAGCCACTCACATCTGCTCTAAGTGCAGCAATGGGAGCAACAGGAGAAGGGACATAGTGGAGCTATTTTTCATTTGGTCAAAGAAGTTCAGTCTTGCTTCAGTAGTGAATAACTGCACATGAAACGATGCTTTGCTACTTTTAATTTTTTGTCTGCAACAGTAAAAAACCTCCTAAAGGTTGTTTCTGTTTCTGTCCCTGGCAGCTGTTACTTAGGGGTGTCCATAGCTCTTTTGAGCACACATAGTAGGAGAGGACCGAATGTGAGGATATTGCCCCTCTAACTTTTTAAGAAACTGAAGAAAAAAAAGAAAAAACGTTCAGACTACAGCACAAAAGAGGTAGATAAAATATGGAAGTAATTGTGTTGATTGTGCATAAAAAATGAACGGCTTGCCAAGCAATTTTTCATCAAATCATTCATGACTTTGTTTGGTGCACCCCAGATACTTGGTGTCGTACACGCAGTGAGTGGTGCACTGCATGCAGTAACCCAAAAGCCCAGCTCCGGGTTCAATCTCCTTCTACATCATGTAGTGTCGGTGACAAACCCAGGAAGCTTGGTTACACGACTATTTAAAGAGTTATGGTCACACAGCGGCACACTGTCTACAGAAAAAACATGTGGATAGTCTGTTTATGACTACATCAAAAACTATAAAGTACCCTTCCATCAAAATCAAACCACGCCCACATTTCACACCTTTCAAAAAGTGACAGCCGGAAGTCCTGCCTTCAACTTCCGGCGGAAGTCCCGCCTTCCTTAACCAGAAGTCCCCCCTTCTACTGTATCCGGATGTTCCGCCTTCTACCTCCAGGGGGCGCTGTCCTAGCCCTCGGAAGTTCACCCTCTCCCCCAATACACACACACACACACACACACACACACCCACATCCGGAGGTCGCACCCACCCCCACATCCGGAGTTCGCACCCACCCCCACATCCGGAGTTCACACCCATCCCCCACTACTAGCCCAAGGTCCCACCCACCGCCTTCCCCCCACCCCGGTTGTCATAATATCAGGCCCTCTCTCAAGCCTCAATAGTGATTGAATCCTTTTCAACATGGCGTCAGGAAGAACCAACATTGAATCCATCATTGCTGAGACACCCGTCACGATTTGCCATGATCAGAGCAATTTTTGGCAAGCTCAGCATACCCCTCACAAGGCTACGCTGTTTTTATGCAGAAGTCAGATGCCTCCGAGCCAGCGTCTGCAAGAACAATGGTCTTTGGAGCTCTATGGAGCCCGCGGTAAATGGGGGTACATCTTCAAATATGAATCCGGGGAAATGTACCTCTATCAATTGGATGATGAAGGTGACGAGCTGAACTATCCACTCCTTGGGCATGCTGACATCAAACAATTGGGCTGTTTTGAAACTCATCATGCTTCGCAGACTAGGCCCTGAAGAAGCGAATGCAGCAGCAGGCCCTTCGGTGAGACGAAAAACCAGGTTCATTCGACTAAATCCCCAAGAACCTATTCCAGCAGGGCCCTCTGTGAGACAAGAAGCCGAGGACGGAATCAACGATTCTCCCATCGCTATATGAGGCAAACGCCCACATCAGCAAGCCGAGGAAGGAATCACGGATTCACCCCCCGCTAAACGGGGAAAATAGTCACATCAACAAGCCGAGGACGGAATCAAGGATTCACTCGCAGCTAAACGGGGCAAACGGCCATGTCAACAAGTCAAGGACAGAATCAAGGATTCACTCGCAGCTAAACGGGGCAAATGGCCACGTCAACAAGTCGAGGAAGGAATCGCCGCTAAACGATGCAAGTAAGTGCTGACCGACCTGAATGAAATTGACAATGATTCAGGAAATAGGATCTTCTCAGCTACTTGCCAGTCGAAGACGGGGGTTACAGGCCTCTGGTTTTTCCGTGCAAGTCTCAGAAAAGCTCAAGATAAAACACAGACGATTATGTTCATGCTTGACTATTATAATTCTCAATGCGGTGTCTTCAGGACATTGCTAGGCGTTCCCTTTGATGCCTGGCGTGATAAGATGATTGGATTATCAGACAGGATATCAACGCTGTTTCGCGACATTTTGGGGGTCAAGAAAGCGCTCGCTTTTTAGACCCGCCCCTCACAACTGCCAATACCACCCCTTCAACGTTAACCACGCCCTTCTCAGTATATAAACAGCACGGGTCCCTGTACGCCGATAAATTGAGCTGTACCCTTCTCCTTCACCCGCAGCCTCACCAACTCCTAATTCTTCAGCTCTAAGTGACGGTGGGAGCGAGAGCATCCTCACATCGCAAAAGAGAAACACCATGATCTGGTTCGGGTCTCCCCCTGAAGGCCTCAACCTATACCAAGAGATCTTTGTTTTAAGGAGTGACAGCGCCCCCATCGCCACCTGAGGACGCGCAAGCCCCTGAGAGCCAGAGGGATCTGGCCTCACCACCCCCATCGCCACCTGAGGACGCGCAAGCCCCTGAGAGCCAGGGGGATCCGGCCTCAGCGCCCCCATCGCTACCTAAGGACACCCTGCCAGACGATGAGCGCGGCACAGATGAAAACGATGGGTGGATTCGCTTCGGTTTCATCAGAGAGGTTAAAACTGTGCTTTGTCGTCTTTTGACCGCTGCGATCGGAAAATACATGCACGATATGTGTTATGGATGCGTTAATAACCGTCCTAGTCAAAAAGAGCATGGATGTTTGAAGCTGCTTGAGAATGAGCTCTAAGAACATAACTACTATGGTATAGTGCGAGTACTTTATAACGAGCGTTTCATGGATGCAGTTCAATGGTTTCTAGCTGCTCGCAACATCCATCATGACAATGACGCTGTTAATGCTGTCATACAGGCGTATCTGTACGAATTGACGATGGTGAAGCGTGTATTTAATACAATCTATGATGGGTATAATCGGCTGGTTGAAGAAAACTATGAATTAAAAGATCAACTTGAAGCCATCACGGAGTACTGGCGGGGGTCTTGAAACCAATGCATACATGTTTTCTCTAGTCTTTCTCTTTATATATTAAATCAGTTAGTGACATTGTATTAAAAAGAGTGTCTGTTTTATTTTCTATATCTTTTCTTTCTTGTATATAAAATGTTTTTTTACAATTACTTTGTGGTATAATAAATGAAGTCGTTCGAGACATGTGTACAATTTCAGACGCACGTGGGCAGTCGTAAAGGCAACGATGAAGACATTATTCACCTTGTTGGGTGGAGCGATACAACGCTTGTCGTATTTCCACTGAACCATACACATTTCATCGTTCAGGAAGTGAAAGTAGCTTACTGTGTATTTACCAGAAAAAAGAAAGTTAAAAAACTCTTCGGGCTTGCTGACAATGCTTGTCTGAGCCAAATCGTTTCTCTGTGCAAATTTACCCCAAAAACTGTTCAGACACAATTTAGCCACCTGCCTTTTAGCCGGATTCATCTCGATCTTCCACATATCCAACTGAATCCCCTGTTCTCGATTGTAGTCTGCCACATATTTCAAACGACTTTCCTCGTCCGTAGCTTCAGCCCGGGAAACCTGAAGCCTCCTGTTTAACCTTAAGAAAAGTGTGGATATACGGTTTAAAGATTGAACTGCTCTGTTTTTCAAAATGCCAAACCTCAGTGATTTCAGCAAGGCGATATCCCAGCTCAAGAGCCTTGCTGAATTCCACACTTACCCATACACCTGTTAACGCTCAGTCAGAGTGACTGCAAGGACCCATCTGGTAGTTCATTTCGGCGCAAGTACGGCAAAGTGTGAACACCAGTTTACCGGTGGACGTCCTGTACGGCAAAACGGGAAAAAACAGACCACGAGGCGGGTACACGGTCGCCCTGATAAGCCCAAAGTAGCTACGGGGATTGTCAAAATCTTTGCAAATGATTTTGGGATGGCCTAGTGGATAGCTACAGTTTGCATTCACAAACGGATACAAAGATGTGAAATCTACATAATGAACAGACTCATTCTCTCCTGCTGTGTACCTGAGCCTAAGAGCACAAGTCCGGCCCCCAAACAAAGCATCTCGCGGGCAAAGAGGCGCCGGCGCTCTGAAACAGTCCAGAAACCTTTTGAGACCCGAGTGTGATGCCTTCATCAAACTCCAACTATGTTCCCACATCATTTCCACATGTACCCCATAAACCGATTCCAATACCCTGGCTCTCCCCATGGTAGCTGAGTAGATTTTTTCAAAGCAGACTCCTCTGAGCGGTCACTTCTGGTCAGCTGGAAAGCAAGCGGGACAGCCATGGTAAAAGCAACCATTGAACTCGAACACAGTTTTAAACCCTTGCTCTCAATAGAGGTGAAATAAAAGTGGGGCCTTATTTTGTGGATGGATATGCAGAGATTCATGTTGAATGAAAATGCCCTGTTCAGCAGTGTCCCACTCCAACCATTGAATGGAAGCGTCTGAAAAAGTCTTGCACTGACGCCGATAATCCTCCGGGGAAGGTATGGCTAGTGTGTTAGGAGGGAGGAAATTTGATGTGAAAACATTCATGCAAGCTGCTGCTATGGTTATGCACTATAAAGGATCCACGTTCGTCTCTTTAAAGAACTCTTCTCTGAATTTCACACTAGCCTTGAAAAGAATCTCAACGTCATTTTTGCAATAATAAAGAGCCTCTTTCTGAAAGTCAAAGGGGTGCTTACAAGCCTCATTGTACCAAATGTAAAAGTGTTCGTGCTCGGCAGGGTTCATGTGCTGCACAGCGTAGAAGCTGGGTGGAGGAAGCGGACCCACGTAGTTTAATGTCTTCTCAGAGGAGAACAAGTGAGGGAAAAAACCTTTAGAGTGATCAGTGAAGCCTAATGCTTTTGGCATTTGACTGAGTTTCATGGTAAGGAACGAAAGACTGTCAATGAATTTTCAATTCAATTTCCAAGTTTTCAGGTCCTGGCAATTCTTCATTGAACTGTGTGAACTCGTCTAAATATTCCAGAAATGCAGGCAGAACTGAATCACCATCATCATTTACCTGAATGACAGCATGACGTGAAAGTCCTTCCCTGCTTAATTTGAGCTGTACGATATCATTGCGTGACGCCAAATGTGTAACAGAGTTCGCCAGCTCGGTGAGAAGATGATAAACCTGTGTGTAAAATTCGGCGGGGTTAGAAATTTCACCAGGTCGTGAAGCTGTCACGCTGAAAGGACGTCTTATTTCTATAACATTAAAGCGCTCACGCTGAATGCAAGGGTTAGCAGCCGGCTGAGACTGACTCGTGCAGGGCTGATCCTGTGGGTTGGGCGTGGGAACGACAGGTACGGTCAAGCGTGGCTGTTGAGGCGATCTGGATGAGGGATTCTGCATAACAGTATGTGAAGAACCAGACCGATCATGTTCACCGCTTTCAACAACACTTTGATTTAAATGACCCCCTTGCTGCTGCTGCGGGAACTGATCGCTTGTAGGATTAGAGGTACATGTTGGAGAGACAGAAACGTTTAATTGATGGACAGCTTGTTCTAGTGATAATAAACGTTCATAATTCGAACCTGAGTGAGTATGACCCTGCTGTCTATCCGGTGAATTACCTGGATTTAAATCCGCAAACCCCACCCCATGCTGAACAGGTATATTTTGAAGGTCGTTAACCATTTGCGTGATTTCATTTAAAACATTTGTAACTTGTTGTTGAAACTTTAGCGAGTCATTTAAAGATGAGATTGATAAAGAGAAAGAATCATTTAGCTCGCCAATGGCTTGTTCTAACCATAGAAAACGCTCAAAATCCCAATCCGGATCGGTCTACCCCTGAAGTCTGACAGGAGATCCTGGGGTAAGATTTACAGATTCGGTTGCATGCTGAACAGGGAGATTCCAGAGTTCATTTACAGCCTCCACAATTCCATCCAGAGCATCTCCGATTTGTTGACTATCCATTTTTTACAGAGGTCACAACTTAGCTGGTTAACGCTACTGGCATCGACGGGTCAATCAGCTCAATCATCAGAGCCTCGCAGATATTCAGAAGCGATGCAGCTTTCCGACGGTAGAGGGTAGCTTGACGTCCCGTAGAAACTGGCATATGTTTTACTGTCGATGCAGCGGCTGTAATAAAACAAAGAGTAATATATATTTAGATTTATCATATATAATGAGAATTGAATAAAAAAGTATTTATCATATTATAAACAAATTCTTTGAAAGCATTGAACTTAAGATATACCTTCAATAAGTGGACCAGCCACACGCGCTTTGGTGATTAACCGGTTGAAGTCTTGCTGAACTCTCAGGACTGACAAACATAGGCTTCTGAGACTGCGCCTCTTCTTGTGTTTTCTTCTGGCACAGCGGATGACTGATGCTACTGCAAATTAAAATAAGCAGACGTGACAGAGTTTTAAAATGGGGTAATACACGAAAAGAAAAAGATGACAGAAAAGAATAAATAAAAATAGGCTGAGGGCTACACCGGGGGTTAGAACTGCAACCCTACCATTTCACTGCCAATGTGTTACCATCAGCATCACAAACTCATTGTCAACTCACCAGGGTGCTGAGCAGATGAGGCAGGACGAGACAGATCATGTTCTGCTGCTGCTGCTGCTGCTGCTGCTGCTGCTGCTGCTACTGCTGCTGCCTCGGTGTCAATATTCTTGTGTACAGACTGAATTGTTACTGCAGAAATAGTAAGCAGGGAGAGACAGCCTTTTTAAACAAGGTAATACATGAAGAAGAAATGATAAATAAATAAATAAATAAATAAATAAATAAATAAATAAATAATAATAATAATAATAATAATAATAACAACAACAACATATAGCATAGAACAGTTGCTGGCTTACCAAATGTCTGGCCAAATGTATCGGGGTGAGGCAGTGTTCCTGCCGTAAAGACTGCTTGAGCAAGAATGTCTCGATGGGTTGTTACTGCTGGTAAATGAACAAATACACTAAATGAGCCGGACTAATTCAGAAAATGTACCATCAGGGTTAGTTTGAGACTTCTAATAGTTAAC
Source organism: Fundulus heteroclitus (assembly GCF_011125445.2). Classification (NCBI taxonomy): domain Eukaryota; kingdom Metazoa; phylum Chordata; class Actinopteri; order Cyprinodontiformes; family Fundulidae; genus Fundulus; species Fundulus heteroclitus. The sequence continues at coordinate 1,922,064 of NW_023396689.1, read as the reverse complement.
TTACGTGTTGCCGGAAGCGTTGTCCCCTGCGTTTCGAGGGAGGCCGTCTGACGTGGTGAGCCGGGGAGCTTCCTCGGGAAAGCGAGCGTGTTGCTCTGTTGTCTCTGGAGAACTTATTAAAATAGCTGACCCGTCATGTTTTTCAGTTCTCTGCCGCTTCTAGTGTACAGATGTCGCGACAACTGTACACTAGCATAATCGACCATCTCCTCAGCATTGTTTACAGATTGTTTCGTCACGACCCCGCCTAGTCTCACCACCCGTATAGGTGTTTGAAATAGCACCTTACACGGTGCAGGGCGGAAAAACATCCTTTGAATTCTACAGACGTCAGGATGTGTCCCGCTGGGTTTAAAAAGTGTCTGAATAAGGCACTTCCTGGGCAATGTTGATTGGAAAAAGGCACAATCCTTTCACGTCACGGTCCCCGCCCGTCTTGCCGCCCGAAGCAGTGTTTGTTACAACACTTGCTCTGTGTGGGGCGGAAAACCATCCTTTGAATTCTACAGACAGGAAGGATCATGCTGGGTTTAAACTGACCATGCCGTCTGATCGAATAAACTTTGATCTGATGTGGATTGCAAAAGACGCGGCGGTGTCTGGAACTAGCGGTGCGGGCTAGTGGAGCAAAACTCCTCCCCTAACAGACCAGCTGAACCGCTCACATTTAACTCAGCGTTCTGAGAAGGGCTGTCGGATTTCGCCGCTGTTAGCTGTGCCGCGTATTACTAACCCCAGCTCTGTAAAATGCTTTTAAGTTAAGTCCTTACCGATTGCTTAGAGGGAAGAAGTGAAGAGAAAACCTATCTTGCCATTGTTATTAGCTGAACCGCGCGCGGAGCCTGACTTGTACGGAGAGTTGGAAGTGCCGGAATGGAGATTTGGCTATGGAAGGAGGAATGTGCCTGAATACTGCAGCGTGAAATACTGCAAGTTTTATTCTCAGAGTAAACACACACACACAAATAAAACAAAGGTTGTCAAACAAAAATTCCATCATAACATTTGGTTATAAGAAAACCCCAGAAAAAACACATCTCCTGACCATGGAGATATTGCATAAATGAATTACATAATTAAAATGATTAAAAAACAATAATAAATATATAACTATAATTGATATAATAATTAAAAAAAATAATAATTTAGGCATGGTCGAAGGAGGGGGGGGGGGGGACTTCCGAGGGCCGGGACAGCGCCCCCTGGAGGTAGAAGGCGGAACATCCAGTTACAGTAGAAGGTGGGACTTCCGGTTAAGGAAGGCGGGACTTCCGCCGGAAGTTGAAGGCGGGACTTCCAGCCGTCACTTTTTGAAAGGTGTGAAATGTGGGCGTGGTTTGAGTTTGTATATGCATATATATATGCATATATATATGCATATATATATATATATATATATATATATATATATATATATATATATATATATATATATATATATATATAACATGAAATCGGCCTGCAGGAGACAGCTATCCATTACAGTACATTCAAACAGCTCGGGTTTTGTCAAGAGCCATCTGGCATAACTTTAAAAAGAAACTTGTCATTCAGGATACCTTGTCTGCAGGTCATCTCTGCCCATTCAAAGCGCGGGTCTATGCTACAGCCCCTTAGCATTCTTAGAACTACGGAAAGTGGCGAGGGTAAAACAAACAGTCCGGAGAGCACTGCAGAAAAAAACATAGGGAACAGTGTGTGTGTGTGTGTGTGTTTGTGCAAATAAAATGTGTAATGTGAAGCTGAAGATAAAAGTTGTTATCAGGGGAAAGGTTTTCCAGATGTGTTGTCTTGAATCAACCTAATATCAATATACCATATGCATAGGGGTCTTGACTTTAAAGATATTAAGGTAAAACAGAGAAAACAAAATAACTTGCTTCCCAGCCTTGACATGCATGCTGTGATGAGATTGGAGCAAAATGTCATTCCTTCTTGTCATGACAGAAAAACCCTGGGAACTGGACAAACTGCATCCCTTGAGGACTTAGGGAAAGTGTGATAACAGGAGTGCAGATAATACTGCCTGTGTTTGTAAAAAAAAAAAAAAAAAGACTCACTGGCATTTACAAATTGTCTCAATGGCCTCAGCTGAATGTAAAGGTGTTTGAAGATGTTTCAACATTGTCTGTGGCTGATACTGACATTTTTACCTGTCTACTGGTAATGCTGTTTTCTGACAGTATTTGTTTACATTCAGTAGCTAGACTGAATGGCAAATATTGGGAGATTGGTACATCATCTGTTTTGATAAAATAACACTTTAAGTTAAAGGATTTTTGCAAACATGCTGTATAAAAAGGAGCAGTGTGCTAAACTCAATAGGGCATATTAAATACAACAGACGCTGTTTTTTTCAGGAATTCTCAGAACAAAAAACATCACCACAGCTCTTTCAATTTTATTTTATTGTGTATTCTTAATATGTTTTGAATAATATACATATAAAACTAGAATCGTTCAACTTCTGAAGAAGTTGAAGAAGGCGCCCGCCTGGTGGTGGGCATGACCGTGAAAGGCAAAGCTTCCGAGTTCCTTGGTCGTAGGCTCTCATCGCTTGGGGATTTTAAATCAAACCTTCTGAGTGAAAAGGATTTGTCTTCATCAAAACCTGCCGACCAGGAAAACTTTGCGTCTGCAGAGCTGCAAACTGCATATTTTGATCTGAGACGCAGCTAATGAGCTAATTGGCAACAGCCGACAGTCAACATTTCCCATTCATTTGCTACGGTAGTCCTAAACCACTACTGACGTAATACACTTTTTGGCCACAAGCGTCATTTTGGGGGCGTTGTTTCCACTTCTTTTCGTAGAGTCGTTTTTAATAGAAAGAAGAAAAGGCAAAAACAGTTCAAACAAAAGATCGTAACGTTTACATTTGTAACCTCTGCCTTACATAAACACTAGAATTAAATCTTAATAAATAAAAGTATAGACAATTATTTCAGTAACTCAATTCAGTAAGTGAAATACACTATATACAGGGATTGAACAATGAAACTGAAACACCTGTCATTTTAGTGTTGGAAGTTTCATGGCTTAATTTGGGCCAGCCTGGTGGCCAATCTTCATTAATTGCACATTGAACCAATAAGAGCAGAGTGTGAAGGTCCAATTAGCAGGGTAAGAGCACAGTTTTGCTCAAAAGATTACAATGCAGACAACATTATGGGTGACATGAGTGAGTTCAAAGGAGAACAAATTGTTGGTGCACATCTTGCTGGATGTGTCAAAACTTTCTTCAATTGAATAAAAACAAAACTGAAGTAATAATATTTGGACCAATAGAGGAGAGATCAAAAGTTAGCACACAGCTTCAGTCGCTTCAGCTAGAAACCACTGATCAGGCCCGAAATCTGGGTGTAGTGATGGACTCAGACCTGAACCTCCAAAAGCATTTACAGATAGTTACAAGGTCGGCTTTCTATCAGCTGAGGAACATTTCCAGGATTAAAGGACTAATGTCTCAAAAGGATCTGGAAAAACTAATCCATGTGTTTATTTTTAGTAAATTGATTTCTGCAACGGTGTTTTCACAGGTCTGCCTAAAAAGTGGATCAGACAGCTGAAGCTGATCCAGAACGCTGCTGCCCGCGTCCTCACTAAGACTAAGAAAGTAGAGCACATCACCCCAGGTCTAAAGTCCTTACACTGGCTCCCGGTATCTCAGAAAATAGACTTTAAAATACTTCTGTTAGTCTATACATCCCTGAATGGCTTAGCACCTAAATACATTACAGACTTGTTATCAACACCTCAACTCTCCTGTTTCCACCAAAACTGTCCGTCGGGAGCTCCACAGGGTCAATATACACAGCCGGGGTGCTATAGCCAATCCTTTGGTTACTCGTGCCAATGTCAAACGTCGGTTTCAACGGTGCATATCTTGGGCTGTGGACAATGTGAAACATGTATAGTTCTCTGATGAGTTCACCTTTACTGTTTTCCCTACATCCGGGAGAGTTACGGTGTGGAGAAGCCCCAAAGAAACGTACCACCCAGACTGCTGCATGCCCAGAGCGAAGCAGTGATGGTTTGGGCTGCCATGTCATGGCATTCCCTTGGCCCCATACTTGTGCTAGATGGGCGCGTCACTGCGTGGACTTGTTGTTGATTTTTATAATAAACAGATTTCCCTTTTACACAACATTATGAATAACCTCAGAGTTTAAGAAAAGTATTTGCAATTTCAACAGTACTTTTACTCAGTTAAACATTTATTTAAGTGCATTATGCATAGGAACTGGTCACAGTGATTGTAAAATGTTGAAAAACATTTACTCACAGTTTTTGGGACTTAAAAACACACACTAAGTGCTGCTGTTAGGCTTTTACTGCCATCCCTCCAGACTTCCATAGGCCATTGACAAATTTATTGAAAAGTAACTTAAAAATATCCTTAAAAGACAAAATGTTGAAAAATCAAAGGGCTTATTTAACGCTTTGAGAACATATCTTGTATTCGGCCACAAAATCAACAATAGTAGAATGATCTTTTAAGCTTATAAGACCATTTTTAAGATGCCAATACGTGTAGCATATAGCTCAGTGGAGTGTAGCCTAGCCACCGCATTTCTAACATAATATAAAACCGACATTAAATAAACGACTCACCGTCACGTAGTTGCAAGGAAAACACCCAATGGAACCCTTCGTCTGGGTTAATTGGTCTTGATTCAACAATATCCTTCAGTAATTTAGGAAAAACGGCAGCACAGCACTGCAAGCACTAGCAGCAACAAGATGGAGAAGTTCACCTCTGACCCGGAACTCAAAGAGTACTGCTTGTTGTCTGCTCTGAATAATACACAGCGCCACTCGTGGACAGTATAGGAACTGCAGGAACGAAGTACGTCTTTTTCAGTAATCATTGTTGAATGATGATAATGCATTTGGCTGCCGCTTTTGACACCTCTGCTCTATACCATACTAATAAATGATTGTGGTCTAAAACCAGGTGTTTCAGTTTCATTGTCCAACCCCTGTAGATTGCTTTTTTTCTAGCGATGATTTATGTCACGAGGACATAATGCAGTGTTGTGCTGGCAGCCATCCCAACTAATAAAAATAAGATTTAAGATTAAAATAGTACAGTATAGTAGTAAAATAAATACAATTATTGTGGTTTGAGGACAAGTTTGGTACCTGCATTGAGGTTAATTTCAAAAGGTACTCTAAAAAGATGTTCTAATTCAGTGAATATGACTGGATATTTAAACCGAAAATAATAATGAAATTAATTATTCTTTCAACTAGCAGTTTTTGAGTATGACTAAAATTTGAGGCATTGAAGGAGGGTAACTGATAAGTGATGGCTGATGGTGGAGAGCTTGCAGGCCTGGCTTCGGTGGAGAAGCAGCTGTGGCAGGAAATGTGACTTAACAAACAATCAAGTTTTGAGGAGGCATTTCACAGAGAAGCCCATGCTGGACCTGGGTACAGATATCAACAGAGGAAGCCAGAGACACAAGGAGTATTAATTCTAAACAAAACAGATTTCTGCACTTTCTCACAAAATTCAGAGGACTTGACTCTACCAATTCAATTCAATTTTATTTATATAGCACCAATTCATGAAACATGTCATCGCAAGGCACTTTACAAAGTCAAATTCAATCATATTATATTGGATCAGATTATACAGATTGCTTAAAAAAATCCTATATAAGGGAACCAGTTGTTTGCCAGTTGAAGTCCCGAAAAGCAGCATTTCCTCCTGGAGAAGCATAGAGCCACAGGGAGAGTCCTCTGCAATGTCCATGGCTTTGCAGCAATCCCTCATACTGAGCAAGCATGAGACGACAGCGGAAATAAAAACTCCCCATTAACAGGAAGGAAAACCTCCAGCAGAACCAGGCTCAGTATGTACAGTCATCTGCCTCGACCGACGGGGGTCAAGGGAAAGCTGTCTGCATGCAATGGAACTGTGTCAGGCTGAGACAAACCAGTAAATCATCTGATCAGCAGATTATGGATGGGGACAGGACGGATGATGCCTGGCCATTGTTTCTAAACTTCACTCAGGATTTTTATGTCTTGAATATTATTTATTTTACTGACATTTTATTTTTGTTTTCAGTGGGATATTGTTAGGTGTATAGTAACTTTGCGGTTTTACATTTTACTGTTGCTGCTATAGATGCAACATTTACTCTAAAACTGAAAACTAAAACTTTTTTATTTTTAGATCTATAATTATTTGTACTGGACTGGTATTGCTAAAGAACCGGGCAGATTAGAGTAAGCACAAGTTAAATATAAAATCATAATGAAACGCATACTGTTTAGTCAAATAATATCAAATTGTGCATGCATGTTGACATTTTGCTCAACACCTGCAACTAGGATAATGCATGGTAATTTTTCTCCTGTTTGTCTCCAGTAGTTTCATTTTAAATAATTGTTCAAATTAGGGTTGGGCCAATTGATGCCATTGTCCATCTGCGATTGAGGCATTGTGATTGTAAAAGATTGGGGTACAGATAATAATGGCTAGAGCAAGAGAAGGTGAATTTTATTGATCATGTTTCATTTGTTTCACAGCACCAACACAGCTGAGGATAAGAAACTGAACTAAGACCACAGTACGGCAAGTACATTTTATCTATTTATTACAAAGTTTCAGGAGAATTAAATGTATAGCCTTAGGATCGAGTATCCCAACATATTCATTTGCCACATGGTGACACTGAAACGTCACATTGTTTGCCAATGTTAGGTTAAAAGACTGAGACTCTTGTATCTGTAACACCAACCTTAATTTGGGTGGTTTTCTGGATTTTTCTGTTTTGGTCCAGATGGATTTGAAAGTTATTATAGAACACCGGAGTGAGAAGCTTACTCTCCTCAGGAATACCCAGCACTGTGGAGGGCTTACATGAGATTGTGAAGGATACATTTGGAATCATTGAGGATTTTACCCTCCATTACTTGGATGAGGACTTTGGTGATTATTTCACACTCCATTCTACCAACCAGATTCAACACAAGGGGACAATAAGTTGTGATTATTCCCTTAATCATGCTTACATGTACTCCCACTGAAAACCAGACTGATGTAAGCAATTTGAATAACATTAAAGCTCTGCTTCTGATACAAGGTCAGATTACCAGACTAGTGACACATCATCTTCCCAAGACACTGTAATTCTAACCCCTCGTGGAAGCCCTCATAGATCATTGTGGCCAGATGATATATTATTCCACTTTTCTCTGTGGCAACAGAGGCAGTACTGAAGAATGTCAATGAAGAATTTGGCAAAAATGGCACTTTGCTGAATAATCCTCGGATCAAGTCTCAGATTGTGGAAAAACTAGCAGACTACATGTACGGCTACACAGCCTACCCCACAGGCTTTCAGATCGGTGAGGTGGCCGAGGCTTTAGTCAAAAAGCACCCATGTCTGACTGAACCAGGGAGTCGTAATGGCTGGATTGGATGGATGTATAATCTCAAATACAAAATGGGAAATTACAGGTCAAAGCTCAGAAGTCTTGGATTTCCGGACGTTACCTGCAATTCCCTTAAAAACAAGCACCATGAAGACAGGGCACCTGCAAAAAATATAAAGAAAGCACGGAAAGGAGAAGTGAGTTTTCTCCCACATTATCCAGCAGGAGATAGCAGGGAACAAGAGCTGGACCGACAACTACTAATTGCCGAGTCACAGAAGAAAGACTGCACTGCCATTAAGAACTTGATGTGCAAAACCTTTGCACATAGAAGACAAGATATCATCAGCCTACAGATGAGCATCAAAGATATCATGGACAGATGGCCAGCCTTGTTTGACGTCTTGCAAGGGGGTAAATGGAATTTGTGCAGAGGTTAACAGAAAATAAAGACAGAAAACCTGCATGTTTTACTTTTTGCTGAATTTAAATGACAATAGATTGTGTTACCAGTTCTTTCTTTGTCTTTTCTCATCTTTGTGTTTTAGGTCAGCGCAGAGTTCCAAAGGATCACCACACGCAATCTGGAGCCGAAATTCATGTCAATGTTGGACTTGTATTCTCCCAAACTGCTGTCCCTGTTCCAAGCAAAGAAGGGTGCTGCAGGCGAGCGTCATCGGGCACACATGAGTATTCTACTACAGGTACTTTCATTGCATTCCCTCTGGAGTGGAGTGAGCCAGAGGAGGCTGATTTAATTTCCAGATTATCTGTGTCCTGTACTACTCTTAAGTATTTAATGACTCTATTTCAGTAATGCCTAGCTCACACTACAGGAGTTTCACACCGATTTATGCCTGATTATCCCATCCCAAGAATCTAAGAAAAAATCTTGTCGAGGACCTTGATCGGTTTCCGATGTTTGGCACAGATTATCTGGTAATGTGAGGCATTCAAACATCGAATCTTTCACCTCCTGATCTGCTCGCAGACACATTTGGGCTGCCCCGATAATATCAAACATGTGTGATATGTAGGATTATGAATTGGGTGTGAAACGACTATGATTACGTCAGTACTTCCAATATAGCCAAAGAGAGACAGGTCTTTTTACAAGGTGACGTAAATTTTGAAAATGTCAACTGCAAATTCAGCTATACGCGTTAGGTGGACAACGGAGATAGAAAAGAACGTTACTTGCTGATAACTACTGTTACAGCTGCATTTCTGGTGATCAGACCTAAGGCATAAGGTTGCTACATTTCCTGCTTCTATCTTGGAATACAATAACCTATTTAATTTAAATTTTACTAAAACACAGTTCCACACTACAGTACGCTAGCGCTATAAACTAGTGCTAACATTTTGCCAAACAACTGTAAACAATCTAGCTCTTGCTAGAACACTACTGCAAACAATTCAAAACAGTTAAAAAAACATTCCTATAGATCTAGAACAAACAATCCCCAACCCTTTTTCCATCCACTCTCGTTTGATTTTCTTTTAGTTTTTATTTCTACAAGGAATAAATAATATTACAGAAAGTTGCCACAACACAGTATCCATTTTGTATACATGCGGTTCCCTGTGACATTGCATCACATGAGGTGGTAAATCTTGCAAGATAACCTTAAGAATATCTTGTAGTGTGTGATGCGCCATTATTAGTGTGAGCATGTTTAAGATTTGAGGAAAGAAAATCTGCAAAGATTCTCCTTTGTGTGCTGCAACCAGATTTCAAAATCGGTTAGGATTTTAAAACTCCTGTATAGTGTGAGCGAGGCTTAGGTAATTGTATAGAAAAAACAACTATACTAGAATTATGTCTGCATCTGTATGTTCTTCTGCACCATGACTGAGTTTGTTTTGTTTGTATTCTTGCTACTTGCATCTATTTTGCATCACTCCATAAATACTATTATTTTCTGCCAATGTTTCAAGTATTTATTGTTGATTTTAATTAAAATTTTTAACAAATTTTATTAGTTATTTAGAAAAAATTATTTTCTGCAGAGTGGGGTATCCATTCAGCAAAAACGAGAGGTCATCATTCGATGTCTTATTGATCATCTTGGAGAAGATGCATCTTCCTTGATAAAGAATTTTGAGGTTAGTAAAATAGTTTTTAGGATTTTTAATTGCTGCTTTGTAGGTTTTTTCTAATTTATTTATTGATGAATGGCCCCGCGGGGTTGCTTGCCCTTTGCTCCAGTGATCATACGAGATAAGGTCAGGCACTCTATTGATAGTAACCATGCCAATGGCTTTAGCTGTAGTCTATTTAACTTAAGTCAAAATTATAGGCCACATAACTTTACCTGATAGGCCTTCATCTAGTTTTGCTGGTATGCTATGCCATGCGAATTCACTCCTGCTGATTTACTATGTAGTAAACAGTAATAGATTATGGAAACTCACAAATAGTAAGGATCAGTCTATCCTCCAACGATTTGTGCTGTGCGTCGCATTCAAAGTTCAAGACAATTCACATTTGGCAGCGAGAAAATCATGCGAATAACTACGATAAAAAATGTATTGTTATCCACCACATGTGTGTGTATAATTATTTTGATATACATTATAAATGACTCCATGAAAACATTTTTTCGAATAAACTACCAAATATATATATATTTGGTAGTTTATAACTCCTGTGTGAATTTTTTAATGTTGACACTCAAGTTATTACAAAAAAGTGAGCTCTAACCACTAATCTTTACAATGTTTGCATAATGCTGCAAATGCACCAATTGATGTTCAAGAGGAGTTGGCCGACGAAGTTATGAAGATTTACGTGCTGCGGAATGAAGATGTGTCAGTCAATGAACCTACAGATGTAGGGATTGTGATTGAGGGCATCACTGTTCTTAGCAGTCTTGGAGATCCTAGCAGAGCCTGCTGCTATTTGTTGGGACTAACATATGCCTTGGATCTGAGATACCCCAAGAATCTCAAATACAGTTTTGAGTTTTTCCAAAAGGTACTGCTGGAGCTGGATCCTGGAAACCTTTCAAACAAGGTACAGAGACTAAAAAATTATCTGTGTACCTAGCTTGCTGACTATTGTCCGACAAGATGCTCTGTTAATGCAGGAATGTTTTATTGGCAAGGTATACGTGTTCCTAACCTGGTGTAAGACTCATCTGATGTACTGTGTAAGACTCAGCCGATGTACTGTTTCACTCTTGACACAAACAAGTCAGCTGATGTAATGTCTAAAATGAACCTGGGGTGTAATAATACATCTGTACTGAGACAACTGTTCTCTGGCATTTATTTTCATGATAATTGAATGTAAAGAGTTTTTATCTCTAAACGGTTTAGCTTGTAATGCTAGTATAGGGGGCATATTATAAGTAAAAAGAAACCACTAGTTAATATCACTAACGAGGCTCAAAATAGCCCCACGCTAACACAGTAGCATAATGAGGGTCCCTAGATGCAAACCCAAGCACTGAGACCTGTGTAAGTGTAGAGACAGTTTAATAATAATATACTTTTTAAGACAGTACCATCACGTGTACAGGCATAATATGCGCCCTATGCTCGTGTTATAAGCCAAACAATTTAGAGGTAAAACTCATTACATTCGATAATCATGAAAATAAATACCAGAGAACGGTTCACAATGGTATCAAAGTGTTATTACGCCCCAGGTTCATTTTGCACCGGAGTTCTCCTTTAATGTTAACAAAGAAAAGTTTGCTGAGCTGTTTTACTGTTTACACACACACACACACACACACACACACACACACACACACACACACACACACACACACACACACACGCGAGTCAGCTGAAGTATTGTTTTGTTTAATCAAGAATATTGCATTTGCGACTGATTCTGTTGTGTAAGAATTGTGGACATCTTACACGTTTAAACATTTGACAAATAAATGTCTAAAATTTCATATCTGTGCACTCACTTTTTTTTAGGATATTGATGTCAAGTGTATTGTAGTTTTGAAGATAAAGGATAAATATAGTTAAACTATTAAGTACATGTAACATTTATTTAAAAAATTGATAGTAAAATATAAATTAAATGATTAAGTAAATGTAACACATTTCTTTTGTTAAAATATAGTTATGTATTAAGTTATATCTACTTAACATTTTGGTCATATCAACACAATTTTATTATTGGTTTTCACCAAGGGTTACTATTATATTGACTTAAGATTTTAATTAGATCTACTCAATTTTATCTGTCATTATACTACATTTAGTTATTCAGATGTACTTAATTTTTTAACTTAGATTTACTAATTTCATAAGTTACATTTACTTGATTTCCCAGCTTTTAAATTTACTCAATATTTTTAAGTGTAAAAACGTTTCACCAATAAAATTGAGTTTATCCTAGTAATAGTTTTTAGAGTGCATGTTTGTTTTCAACCCCCATGTTGTAAATTCCTGAATCCTCCTGACCCTTTTTTGATGTGTGACAAAAAAAGGCAAAAGGACAGAGATGGCCCGGCACAGACGATTCCAAACTGTCAGGGAGTAGAAGTTCTCCGTTTGGGTTTATCCTCTGTCCTTTTCTATTGAACAGTCTAAACTTGTGTTGTGTGGTTTTCGTTCTAGGATAAATTCAATTCAATTTTATTTATATGGCGCCAAATCATGAAACATGTCATCTCAAGGCACTTTACAAAGTCAAGTTCAATCATATTATACAGATTGGGTCAGATTATACAGATTGGTCAAAAATGTCCTATATAAGGAAACCAGTTGATTGCATAAAAGTTCCGACAAGCAGCATTCACTCCTGGGCAAGCATAGAGCCACAGGGAGAGTTTCTGCAATCCCTGATACTGAGCAAGTATGAAGCGACAGTGGGAAGAAAAACTCCCCATTAGCGGGAAGGAAAACCTCCGGCAGAACCGGACTCGGTATGAACAGTCATCTGCCTCGACCGACTGGGGGTTACAGAAGACAGAGCAGAGACACAACAAGAGAGACAAAAAATGACGACAGAAATGACGACACGCAATGCATAATTGAAGAACAGTAGAACTCTACAGAGTGAGAAAATTAGATCCTGATGTCCTCCAGTAGCCTAAGCCTATAGCAGCAACACTATAAAGGTAACTCAGAGTAACATGAGCCACTCTAGTTATAAGCTTTGTCAAAAAGGAAATTTTTAAGATTAGTCTTAAAATTAGACAGGGTGTCTGCCTCACAGACCAAAACTGGGAGTTGGTTCCACAGGAGAGGAGCCTGGTAGCTAAAGGATCTGCCTCCCATTCTACTTTTAGAGACTCTAGGAACCACCAGCAGACCTGCAGTCTGAGAGTGAAGTGCTCTGTTAGGAACATACGGGGTAATCAGAGCTCTGATATATGATGGAGCTTGATTATTAAGGGCTTTAAACGTTAGCAAAAGAATTTTTAATTCTATTCTTGATTTAACAGGAAGCCAATGAAGGGAAGCTAAAATTAGAGAGATATGATCCCGCTTGTTGATTTTCATCAGAACTCTTGCTGCTGTCACGAACCCAGAGACAGAGGACCCAGTATTCAGGCCAAACAAGCAGACAAGAACAGGCTGTGCAGAGTAGTGTGGCTGTAAGCAGGCTTTAATAAACCTCAAAACGTTCAGTCAGGGAATATGCAGGCTCGGTGGTTAAATAACAGTTCCAAGTCGGTACACAGGCGTGCAGGAAAAAACAGGCAAGGACAACAGGATCAGGCTCAGGCTGGCACAGAGGTAAATGCTAATTGGGTCAGGTCAACAGGCAAACAAACAGAACAGGAAATGCTGGACTAGACTCACCAAAAGACAATGATCTGGCCGAGTGCAGGAGACAGAGGCAGATATAAGTAGGGGAGTGAGCAGGTGAACAGAGTGAAACTAATTACCAGAATGGGTGGAGCTGATCACGTGGGACAAAATGGCTGGAAGTAAACTGAAGCTGATTGGATGGTGACTGGTGAAGGGGAGTGACAGAAAGACTAAAGAATGCTGGCAGGTGAACTGAATAAAGGCTGGTGACAGAACTGATCAGAGCAGGCCAGAAGAAACTGTTAATATAAAAAAGTACAAAATCAAACCACATAAAAACCCAAACTATTCAATTAACCAAAATTAATACATAACCTAAACCTAAGACAGAATTGATTACATGAAGAGAATTACTAAACCAAAACAGAAGTTAAACTAGACTAATCCAGAACCAAAATCAACATATAGACCAAACCTGAGACTAAAACAGAACATAAGCAAATAATAAAAACCAGAGCTAATACTAAGACAGGAGGGTGAACTAATTAAAAAGACCAACATAAACCATAACAAAACCCCAAATCATGACAGCTGCAGCATTTTGGATCAGCTGAAGGCTTTGAACTGCATTTTGTGGACTTCGTGATAGCAAAGAATTACAATAGTCCAGCCTTGAAGTAACAGCTGAAGGCTGAAGGCTTTGATTAGCAACTACTTTCTCAAGAATTTTAGAAAAGAAAAGAAGATTAGATATAGGTCTGTAGTTTACTAACTCATCTTGATCAAGAGAAGGTTTCTTAAGTAAAGGTTTAATAACAGCTACTTTAAAAACCTTTGGTACATATCCATTTACTAAGGATAGATTAATCATGTCCAAAATAGGGCCACTAATCAAAGGGAATATGTCCTTAAACAACTTGGTTGGGATTGGGTCTAACATACAGGTAGAAGGTTTAAATGAAGCTAACATTTTAGATAGCTCAGAAAGCTCTACTGCTTCTAAACAGTTGAAACACAGTGCAGGTTCTAGAGATTCCTCCAATGCTGCCTTACTTACTGAGGACGAGGTAATCATGTTTGGGAGGATGCCAATTATTTAATTTTTAATAGCATCAATTTTATTCATGAAGACACCCATAAAATCGTTACTACTATGAGTAGTATATATATATATATATATATACTACTATGAGTAGTATATATATATATATATATATATATATATATATATATATATATATATATATTAGGGCTGGGCAAGTTAACGCGTTAATTTCGCGTTAACTCATTAGACTATTAACGGCGATATTTTCTTTAACGCGCGTTAACGCATGTTGGTCACATGCTTTTATTTTGTGAAGGTCTGTTGCTGCGGTGTAGGGGTTTGAATCAGAACAGTAGGTGGCGATAATGCGCCAATAACCTCGCTGTCAGCCCAGCCTCAGATTCAAAGAGGAAGAAAGGTGCTGGCCGGAAAAAAACACAGCTGACATGCGGAAGGCGGTGTTTCCCGCAGGTACCGCGAGCGAGCTTAGGCGAGGCGAGGCGAGGCGAGGCGGTGAGTTGGCGGCCAGAACAAGTTTTGTGCGGTGCGGTGCGGAGCGGAGCGGGGGGGGGTCTGCATCGACGCCGTCGGTGAAGTCGCTTCTCGTTTCAAAGTATCCATGTATTTTTGCCTGTTTTCCCCCTGCCATTCACTATATGCGCGCGAGAAAGCAACAACAAAAAACCGCGTGTCAACGTCAAATAAACGCAAGCATATCGAGTTAGCAAGCATTTCAGTTTAAAGTTCTTCCAGCATGGAATATGACAGAAACAAGTTAGTTGGAACCACTGCCAAGTTAAACTTTGGTATTGAACATAAAATGGTAATGCTGCTCCCTGCTGTTACCTCAGAAATTGCCTGTTTTTGGTAGATTTTTTCCCCATAAAGAGAATTCCCTGTCAGTGGCAATAAGCTTTAATTTATTATTATTGCTATTTTTTGTTTTACATGTTTAAGTTGAGCTTTACACTAAATATGTGTTACTGATAAGTGCTACAAATGTTACAACACTTTTGTTCATATGGCAGCAGAACATTAAAATAAAAGTGCTCTTTACACTACTTTTGAATTCATTCTTGGAGTTTGTAAATACAATGCGATTAATCGCGATTAATCGCGATTAATCAGTGCGATTAATCGCGATTAAATATTTTAATCGTTGCCCAGCCCTAATATATATATATATATATATATATATATATATATATATATATATATATATATATGTATGTATATGTGTGTGTGTGTGTGTTGGCCCACATGCAGAATACACTCAGTGAGACAGATAAGATTTCACAGGTTTTATTCTCAAACAACAACTACAAGGGAGGGCGAGGGCTAAGCTGCCTCAGCAGACGTCGGGACACACGAGTAATGGGACCAGGGAATCGGAACACACTAAGGAGGAGAACAAACGGTTAGTCCACGGGAGAGAGCTGGAGTAAATCACTAGAAAACGTAAGCGCTGGGAACCTGACCGGGGAGGGGGCAGTGTGTTCTCAGCCCTTGCTTACAATGGAGGAGACGGGTGTCTGTGGGGAGCTGGGGCAGGAGTGAGTCCAAGCAGCACCGGGGAATCCAGGGATCAAAACAGTGGGAGGAACCAGAAGATCGTCGGGGGGTGGGAGGGGGGGTACCTTGGGTCCGGGAAAGAGGGAGCCGACTCAGAGGGAACCAGTGGAGCTCGAGAGGGATCCGTCACGAGAGGACTCGCTGGAGCCCAAGGGGAGACATCTGAGCTCAAGGAGTGAACCTGGGAGACACAAAGGACAGTCTTAGTCTGCGGAAGAGGTAAGAAGGCGAGAAGCCGTGGCCGATTAGTCATACCACAACGGTAACACTCTGGCATCCTCCCGCTGTTCGAGCACAGTTCTTATAGGGGGGCCCGGTGCTGCTCAACTGCCCATAGGTGTGCGTGCTCCGCCCATCAGTCAACCACGAAAACCTGTGGGAGAAGCAGAGATGGCAGAGCCGGCAGCGGTATATATATATATATGTATATATATATATATATGTATGTATATGTGTATATATATATGTATGTATATGTATATATATATATATATATATATGTATATGTATATATATATATATATATATATATATATATATAAAATTATAGATCTAAAATAAAGTGATAGTGACATTGTGCAAAAACAGTGCAAAGGAATGAATAAATGTCAATAGACCCCTTGCATCTGACGTCACAGTCACGTGATCGGGGGTGCGCGCCTCCATCTTGGTGGGCAGGCTAGCCTGACAGCCCGTCTACTACATGACAAAACGGGTGATTTAGAGCATACTTTTAGTTAGTTTATTTTTGGAATCTAAACAATGCCTACGACTTGTTGTGCTCCCGGTTGCACAGAGAGGCATTCCAAATCGTTGGATGTACGTTTCTGTCGTTTACCGAAGGATGAGGAAAGAAGAAAGAATTGGATATTTTCAATGAAAAGAGCGCAGGCAGACCCTCCCAATGGACTGGGGGAGCCACCATAACACGACAGAATTTGCAGTCTACACTTCATCTCCGGTAAATACAACTTAATTCTGCTCTAGTCATTGTTCTACTTAAATAGCGGCGATGGGGAGGTAGCTATCGCTACACGGGTCGGAGAAGCGGCCCGTGTAGCGATAGCTACCTCCCCTCCGCCGCTGTCTGTAGCAGCAACAGCGGCTTCTCCGCCCGTGTAGCTTTAGACAGCCGCCGCTGTCTGAAGCTTTAGACAGCGGCGATCGCTACACTGGCCGGAGAAGCCGCTGTTGCTGCTACAGACAGCGGCGGAGGGGAGGTAGCTATCGCTACACGGGCCGGAGAAGCCGCCGGAGAAGCCGCTGTTGCTGCTTCAGACAGCGGCGGCTCTCCGGCCCGTGTAGCGATCGCTACACGGGCCGGAGAGCCGCCGCTGTCTGGAGCAGCACCCGCTTCCTGCTGGCTCTCCGGCCAGTGTAGCGATCACCACCTCCCCTCCGCCCGTTCACGGGCGATAGTATTTGTGTTTACGCTGCAATGTCGCTGACACCCCCACCCATTTTAACAAGACGAAAACGCCTAAATAATCCGTAGTGAGTGATGTTTTTTTAACCTACCGGGCGGGTCTTCCTCTCTGCTGAGACGCGGCCTGTGTCCGACGCCGTTTTCTGCTGTTGCACAAACATGTCTGAACATCCATCCATCCATCCATCCATTTTCTGACCGCTTAATCCCTCATGGCGTCGCGAGGGTTTGCTGGAGCCTTTTTCCTGATATAAAATAATTGTAGCCGTCCAGTGGTTTCAGGGGCTTTCGTGCTCTCTTGTCCATACTGGCCTGCATGTTTATAAAGCAGCTGTGTCGCGGTACGAAACCCTTGGCCAGCATTTCACAGACTCGCTCCGTCCCTTCAGGCTTTTGCTGTGTGGATCTGGCAATCTGATACCATCAACTATCAACTTACTCTTAAAACGATCTTGTGATACGTTATCTAAAGAAGAAAAATACCTGGAGAACTCGTCATTTTGTCAAATGGCGTGCCAACCAATATGGCCGCCATGCAAGGGGTTCTGGGTAACGGAGTCACGTGGTTGCAAGGGGTCTATTATAGAGGGGGGTGTCTGAATCACTGAGGGAAGCATTGTAGAGATTGATGACCACAGGCAGGAATGTTTTTCTGTGGCGCTCTGTGGTGCATCTGGGTAAGAGGAGTCTGGTGCTGAAGGAGCTCATCTGCTCGGCCAGTGAGTCATGGAGAGGGTGTGAGACATTGTCTAAGATGGACTGAAGCCTGGACAGCATCCTCCTCTCTGCCACGGTCGTCACAGTGTCCAGCTTCTCCCCCACAACATCACTGGCCCTCCTGATCAGTTTGTTAAGTCTGTTGTTGTCCATGACCCTCAGCCCACTGCCCCAGCATGTGACAACAAAGAATATCGTACTGGCGACAACAGACTCATAAAACATCCTCAGCAGTGTCCCACAGATGTTAAAGGACTTCAGCCTCCTCAGGAAAAAGAGTTGGCTTTCGCCCTTTATGTAGACTGCCTCGGTGTTTCTGGCCCAGTCCAACTTATTGTTAAAGTACACTCCCAGGTACTTATACTCCTCCACAGTGCCTACAGGGACCCCCTGGATGGAAACAGGGGTCACAGGTGTTTTTGTCTTCCTCGGATCCACTATTAGCTCCTTAGTCTTTGTCACGTTGAGCTGCAGATGGTTCCGTTCACTCCAAATGACAAAGTTGCCCACCACAGTCCTATATTCACTCTCATCACCCTTTTCAATACAGCCAACTATTGCTGAGTCATCAGAAAACTTCTGAAGGTGCCAGGACTCGGTGCAATAGTTGAAGTCTGAGGTGAAAAGGGTGAAGAGGGAGGGGGAGAGGACAGTCCCCTGAGGGGCCCCAGTGTTGCTGACCACTCTGTCAGACACACAGTTCTGTAGGCGTACATACTGTGGTCTGCCCGTCAGGTAATCAACAATCCAGGACACCATGGGGGCCTCCACCTGCATCACCGTCATCTTCTCACCCAGTAAAGCCGGACGGATGGTGTTGAAAGCACTGGAGAAATCAAAGAACATGATTCTCACAGTGCTCGCCGGCTTGTCCAGATGAGTGTAGACTCTGTTCAGCACAAAGATGATGCTGTCCTTAACTCCCAGGCAGGGCTGGTAGGCGAACTGTAGTGGATCGGTGAAGGGTCTGACCATAGGCCTTAGCTGCTCCAGGACTAGCCTCTCAAAGGTCTTCATGATATGGGACGTCAGTGCCACCGGCCTGTAGTCCTGAGGGGAGCTAGAACGCAGAGTCTTTGGCACAGGAACCAGGCAGGACGTCTTCCACAGCACAGGGACTCTGTGGAGGTGCAGGCTCAGGCTGAAGACTTGTCTAAGTACTCCAAACAGCTTATAGGCACAAGCTTTAAGCACCGTAGGGAATACACCATCAGGGCCTGCAGCTTTTCCGGAGTGGAGTCTGGTCAGCTGTCTTCTCACCAGGTCAGGAGTGAAGGACACTGTAGAGGTAAAAGTTGGGGGAGGGGTGGGGTCATCAGGTTGTGGAGGACATGATGTAGAGCAGGAGGGAAGGGTGGAGTAGGTGGATGTGGATTGAGGAGCAGACAGGGGGTCTGTAAGGAGGAGGAGTGGAGGAAGGTAGTGTTGTGTAAACTAATGTTATTACATTGATGTATATGTGTACTGCCACCAGGGGCCAGACCATGGTCTTATGTTGATGGAAAGCTGCACTAAGGCAGCAGAGTTAGAGTTAAGTGACGGGTGTATTCGAGGTAGACGCATGGAAATAAAAGGGCTCCGTGTGAACTCAAACCAGGCATCCTCGTGTGTATGAACCCAACACAACATGGTGTCAGAAGTGGCCCTGGTTTGTAGACACAGGTGAAAAAGTCAGTTTTGCATTCGGCTAACGACAATGGATGGGGGAGACGCACTGGAAGCAGCCCGACCCGTAGCAGCGGCCGCAGCTCCTGTAATGGCGGCTCCACCCGCGGCAACTTTCACCATCAAACCACCGGAACCTTTCGACTTCGCAAAACCCCAAGAGTGGGAAAAGTGGATCAGACGTTTTGAGCGCTTCAGAGTTGCAAGTAATCTGAATAATTCGACTGATGCTAATCAAGTGAACACGTTAGTTTACTGCATGGGAGATGAGGCTGACGACATGCTAAGAGGACCTGACCGATGTGCAGCGCCAGCGGTATGATGCAGTCAAAAATGCATTTGATAGACATTTTGTCCCCAGAAAAAATGTGATCTATGAACGTGCAAAATTTAACAAGCAAGTACAGCAGCTAGCAGAGCCAGTTGACTCGTTTATCACGGCTTTGTACGCCCTTGCGGAGAACTGTGAATACGGTGCACTTCACGATGAACTTTTGAGAGATAGACTCGTTGTGGGTCTCAGAGATTCGTCACTGTCAGAGAGGATGCAGCTCGACAAAGACCTCACACTAACCAAAGCTATCACAATGGCGAGGCAGTCAGAAGAAATAAAGCGGCAACAGACTGACCTGCGATGCGAAAGTAATGCGAGCAAGACGGCAATGGATACAGTACACACCAGACAATTCAAGCCAAGTAAGTTCAAAAATAAAGAACAAAAACAGCTGAAATTCCAAAAACCTCAACATGCTAAACAAGACAATAAAACATGTTATAAATGTGGAAAAGCACCAGCACACCCTGCAGCCCAGTGCCCAGCTAAAAATGCGGAATGTCGCAACTGCGGCAGACGTGGTCACTACAGTAAAGTGTGTAGGTCTAAAAGTGCTGTAAATGAAGTGGCTGAGAGTGCAGATGGACTTTTCTTAGGTGAGCTTGATCAGGGAGAAGATCCGTGGCTTGCAGACATTGATGTGAGAGGCACTAAAGTGAGGTTCAAGTTGGATTCAGGGGCAGATGTCACTGCTGTTTCAGAGCAGACATTCAAGAACTTAAACCAGATGAACGGACATTTGGATAAAGCTGAGAAACCACTGTTTGGTCCAGGCAGTAATGTGCTCAATGTGTTAGGCTCGATAACAGAGACTATTTCATACGCCGACAGGAGTACAACAGAGACGATCTACGTGGTCAGAAATCTGCGCGTGGCACTGTTGAGCAGAACAGCGTCTGTGAGACTTAAGCTAATAGCAAGAGTGGACAGTATTCACCAAGAGACAGTGAAAAAGACATACCCACAACTGTGTGACGGGCTCGGACTTGTTCGAAAACCCTACACCATCAGGTTGAAGCCTGATGCTAAGCCTTTCTCACTCAAAGTGCCGAGGCGTGTCCCACTACCTCTCATGGGTAAAGTTAAAGAAGAGCTGGAGAGGATGGAAAAACTAGGACTGATCAGTCGTGTGGAAGAGCCCACATACTGGTCTTGTGGCATGGTCGTAGCACCCAAAAAGGACAAGCAAAAGGTGCGTATCTGTGTCGACATGACACCACTGAACCAGTCAGTGTGTCAGGAGAGATACATTCTGCCCTCAGTAGACCAGACACTAGGCATGCTCACAGGAGCACAGTATTTTTCAAAACTCGATGCAAATATGGGATTTTGGCAAATACCACTGTCTAAAGAATCTGCTCTCCTCACCACGTTTATCACACCATTTGGTAGATATAATTTCAATCGCTTGCCATTTGGTATTTCCAGTGCGCCTGAACATTTTCAGAGCATGATGGTGACGGAGGTGACAGCAGGCCTTGAGGGAGTCGTGTGTCACATGGACGATATCCTGGTTTGGGGAACCACCAAGGAGGAGCATGACACGAGGCTGCATGCGGTCCTACAGAAAGCAGAGCAGGCAGGTGTCACTCTTAATATGTCAAAATGTGAGTTCAGCAGAAGAAAAGTCAAGTTTCTGGGCTTTATCGTCTCATCGGAGGGAATGAGCCCCGACCCAGACAAAACCAAGGCTGTTCAGGACATGAAAGAGCCTAGTAATGTGAGTGAGCTCAAGAGCTTCCTTGGTATGGTCAATCAACTAGGGAAGTTCATCCCAACTCTTTCCGAAAAAGACAAACCACTGAGAGATTTGCTTTCAACTAAGAATATGTGGTACTGGGGGCACGAACAACGAAAAGCGTTTTGTGGCTTGAAGCAAGAATTGTCGTCTACTCCAGTGCTACAACTCTATGATCCGAATAAACCTCAGAAGATCTCTGCAGATGCCTCATCGTATGGACTGGGAGCAGTCTTGTTACAGAAGGAAGGAGATGTGTAGATGTACAGAAGGCTGGCCAGATAGGAACCGGCTACAAGGAGCGGTGAAGCATTACTGGCCAGAAAGAGCAGTTCTGTGTGTACACAATAATCTATTACTGCGAGGCACGAGGTTAGTTATCCCTGCTAACATGAGAAATGCAGTTTTAGAGAAAATACATGAAGGTCATCAGGGAGTGGTTAAATGTAGAGAACGTGCTCGTCAGGCAGTGTGGTGGCCTGGATTAAGTAACCAGATCAGTGAGTTGGTGTTAAAATGTAGACAGTGCATACAGGAAAGAGCTAATCCGAGAGAGCCTCTGATGCCAATAGATCTACCAGACAGGCCATGGCAGAAGTTGGGAGCTGATTTGTTTACACTGAAAGAGCAAACCTATTTGTTACTTGTGGATTATTTTTCGAGATATGTAGAAATAGCTCAGCTCAGTCCAACTCGATCCGTCAATGTTATAGTGCATTTAAAGTCATTTTTTGCACGCCATGGAATACCAGAGACACTGATAACTGACAATGGTCCGCAATTTTCAGGCCAGGAAATGAAAGATTTTGCAAAAGAGTACTGTTTTGAACATGTAACCAGTAGTCCTAGGTACCCCCAGAGTAACGGTGAGGCTGAAAGGGCAGTTCAGACAGTCAAAAATCTGCTGAAAAAAGCTAGTGATCCGTATAGAGCATTGTTGGCCTACAGGAACACAGCTCTTGCGAACGGCTACAGCCCGGCTCAGCTTCTCATGGGGCGTAGACTCCGTACAACTCTACCTGTACTTCCAGAGACACTGCAGCCGTGTTTACCGGATTTGCAGCAGATACGTCACTCTGAGAGGGAGAGAAGGATGAGACAGGTTGAATGTTTTAACAAAAGACACAGAACAAGACATTTGGACAAACTGTTACCAGGAAACCCAGTCTGGATAACAGATGCCAAAGCACAAGGCAAGGTGACAGCAGTTCATACAACTCCGTGCTCCTATGTAATCAGGGGGCCACAAGGAACAATCAGAAGGAACCGCAGTCATCTTGTACCTATACCGGACACTGCAATACAGACTGAGCAACAGCAGATCCAGTCAAGTGAAGATACTACAACAGAGACAGTTTCTGAGAGTATTACACCAGTAAAACCAGGTACTGTCAGAACCAGGTATGGAAGAGAAGTAATCAAACCCAAAAGACTTGATCTGTGATGCGAAACGAGAAAAAGTCTGTTATCGTTCTAATGTGCAGAGTTATATGTTTGATATAAAATGTTTGGCACAGAAGTTTCATACGCATGCATATTGATATAATAGAAAGAACATGTAATAATATTGGTTAGCTGGAACAGAGAAAGTTTCCCGGATAAGAGTTAGTTGACCTAAAGTGATTGGTAATAATTTGGAGTGTATTTTTGTTCACTGTGAAAGTTATAACTGTAATGTGTCAACCTAACTTCAGTAAGGGGGATGTGGTGTAAACTAATGTTATTACATTGATGTATATGTGTACTGCCACCAGGGGGCAGACCATGGTCTTATGTTGATGGAAAGCTGCACTAAGGCAGCAGAGTTAGAGTTAAGTGACGGGTGTATTCGAGGTAGACGCATGGAAATAAAAGGGCTCCGTGTGAACTCAAACCAGGCATCCTCGTGTGTATGAACCCAACACAACAGGTAGAGTGGTTGTTGTTGGGAAGCCAGCAGCAGAGACTTGTGTGGGATGGGCCGTAGTATCAAACCTGAAAAATAGGTTAGATTCATTGGCCTTCCAACCCTATGCCAGCATTCTTCTGGAACCCGGTGATGGCTCTCATCCCACTCCACACATCCCTCATGTTGTTCGTCTGGAGATGATGCTGTCCTTAACTCCCAGGCAGGGCTGGTAGGCGAACTGTAGTGGATCGGTGAAGGGTCTGACCATAGGCCTTAGCTGCTCCAGGACTAGCCTCTCAAAGGTCTTCATGATATGGGACGTCAGTGCCACCGGTCTGTAGTCCTGAGGGGAGCAAGAACGCAGAGTCTTTGGCACAGGAACCAGGCAGGACGTCTTCCACAGCACAGGGACTCTGTGGAGGTGCAGGCTCAGGCTGAAGACTTGTCTAAGTACTCCAAACAGCTGATAGGCACGAGCTTTAAGCACCGTAGGGAATACACCATCAGGGCCTGCAGCTTTTCCGGAGTGGAGTCTGGTCAGCTGTCTTCTCACCAGGTCAGGAGTGAAGGACACTGTAGAGGTAAAAGTTGGGGGAGGGGTGGGGTCATCAGGTTGTGGAGGACATGATGTAGAGCAGGAGGGAAGGGTGGAGTAGGTGGATGTGGATTGAGGAGCAGACAGGGGGTCTGTAAGGAGGAAGAGTGGAGGAAGGTAGAGTGGTTGTTGTTGGGAAGCCAGCAGCAGAGACTTGTGTGGATTGAGCCGTAGTATCAAACCTGAAAAATAGGTTAGATTCATTGGCCTTCCACCCTATGCCAGCATTCTTCTGGAACCCGGTGATGGCTCTCATCCCACTCCACACATCCCTCATGTTGTTCGTCTGGAGTTTATTCTCCAGCTTTCTCATGTACTTGTCTTTAGCCTCTTTAATTTTACGCTTGATTTCCCCCTGCACTGTCCTCACCTCATCACGATTGCCATCTCTTCTTCTCATTCAGGATGGCCTTTATGTCCTTGGTGATCCATGGTTTATTGTTGGCGTAACAAGTGACTGTCCGAGCTGCAACATTGCAGTCCACACAGAAGTTGATATAGTCCGTAATACAGTCTGTGAGCCCATCGATGTCCTCCCCATGGGGCTCACAGAGTGCAGGCCAGTTAGTTAATTTAAAGCAGGCCTGCAGTACCTCGTAAGCCTCCTCCGACCACCTCCTCAGAGTCCTTGTGATCGTAGGCTTCCTCTTCACCAGAGGCACTGCTGAGAAGGCCACCTCGGCCCGTCTCATTCATTCCGATTCGAATATTTGGCAAAAAGTGAAGAGACAGTGAATTCAGAGGCAAAAACAGTTTAACATATATTCATTACAATTTGGAATTCCAAAGTGGGAGACACTTACAAGTTTTATCACAGCCGCGGATACCTTAACCTTCTCTGCCCGTGTCATAAGTGTGTCTCAACGCTTACACGTTCGTAACTTCCTTTTGAACCCACGGGCAGCTCCAGACGGGGGCTGGACCAACCTTTGCAGACCATCTGTTGCAGAACATCTGTTTCCTGACCTTTAACCGTAAATATAATCTATTACCCTAGCTCGGTTCCTGGGAGTTAACTGGAACAACATTAAAGAAACCTTGAGAAAAAGAACTTTAAAAGCGTTATCTGCTCACAAGGCCGTCATATATCTCCTTGCTCCCTCCCGTGCCTGGTACACACTTACTGAAGTCTGAATCCACCTTTTGTCCTGCATACATCCTCATCTATTTAAAGTTCAAATAGAAAACCACATACTTATAGTTTCTCATTTTATAGTATGTACAAAATTAAAAACATCACAAGTGAAAAAAAGAAAAAATTCTAACTTTTTTTTGTTTATAGCACAAAATAATTCACTGAAATAGCAGACAACGCAAAATTCCTCATTCAGTCACGTGACCCACGAGGAGCCGCTGTAGAATTCCGTGACGTCACACTAGTTAGGAGGTAGTCGGGAAGCGGTCATTTTACATAGCGTGTCAGTATTTTTTCACCTTTGCGATGGAGTTTGTATGTTTAAACGAGGACGAATACGAAGAGAGCCAACTTAATGTTAAAAACGAGGAGTGCTGTGTCCAGCCATATGCGTTTGAGCCGTTAGTTAGGCGTGAATTACGGGACAACACAGAGGAAAGTGGAGAAAGTAGGAGTAGCGATGATGACCACGCTAGTAGGCCGACAACGTCGTCGTCCGACTCAGAATCTGCCAGTGAAGAGGATATTGACCGTTCCCGTCGACTGACAAATACTGACTGGTATGTTTTTTGACTCTACGATTTTTTTTTACTTTTGAGTAGTGACCCCTCTGAGAGTGATGTCGATTTAATTACTTTTATGTCTAATTAAATTCAATTTGATGCTAATGCTAAGCTACTTCTTTCGTGTTTTTGATTTGAATTTTTAAGCAACCTCGTACTGTAGGCATAGTAGAGAAAAACTAACATTAGCCATTTGACCATTACTAATTCATATTTTTAGGTGGGTGATTATGAATCGGGATTGTTTATATTTTACAGGTGCAAATGTGGCAACTGTGTGATTATGCCCACAGTGGATGAATGCAAGTGCTGCACAGAAACGCACCTTGTTGATCAGGAAGTCGAGTCAGCTGGGCTGCAATGTATAACCTTACATGAAGGCTTTCAGGGAAACTGCCTCAACCAGTATGTCCTCAAGGCATCTTTTGTTGAATTTTTGGAGGGACATGGTCCTCTTGGAAATGATGAACCAGTAAACGAGTAAGTAGTTGAAAAATTGTTTATTGAAAATACATGTATTAGTGCTAAATTCTACTCCTACACTGCATGCACCTGTGATGTAGTTATTTTACTGTAAATTAAATGCAGTTGTTTCTGCACCTTAGGCCTATATTTTTTATTTAGAAACAGCAAAAAAACATTGAAATATAACTACATTGCTTTAGTAAAACACAAAAACAATCATTTACATGTACTTAGCAAACAAATATAACATCAATTACATTCAGAACATATCACTTAAGTAGGGCCTAGTTTAAAACAGCATTACAATAATTATGAAATTTTATTACAGGTCTATCACTTTTTGCATCATATTTTCTTTCTATTTTAGGATTTACAGGTACATTGCATATAGAAGAATGATCAGATGGATTTGGGGACGCATTGTAAAAGGAAATAGGAAAGTTCTTCCATCCTGTGCAGTAAATAAAATAAGAGAGACCTGGGAGTCAGCAGACTACACTGGTTTTAAATACCCAACTGTGTGAACCTCGACTTCCTAGTTGCCACAACTGTGAGTTTATCGACCTTGTCATATTGGTCTTTCACGTATTCAGGAGCAATTTGGGCTTCTAAATCTTGCCTTGCAACTTCATAAGAAGGTATGGCCTCCCGACGAGCCATTACTTCATCCAACAACTCATCAATGTATGCTGAAATAGAAACAATAAGCATTTCATGCATGAAAGTTGAAAAGCCAAGTGTGAAACTGAACATTATACCAAGTACACACCATAAGTACAAGGGACTTTAACTTGTTTGGCTACTGGTTCTCCTTTTTTTGCCTTTGGAAATGAGAGCTGCCACATTTCTTTTCCAGCTTTGTTCTTAGCCTGCTGTCTGTTGGAATTCTCATTGAAATGGAGAATGGCAAGCATCAATCTGTAACAGAAATTTTCATGATGAAATAATACTTGGAATTAGGATGACAATATGTCAGTTAAGTTATTATTCATTCAGGATTTAAGCAACCTACCTGGCATTCATACTGTGGTAGAAGAAGTGCAAGAACTTTGGTGCAAAGAAGCACACCACCTTGTGGTAGCTTTCAACACTTGACGTCTGCACATGAGGTGACAATTTACCAATGTCGGCAAGCAGAGTACGGTTAGTGACAATTGATTTCACCTCAACGTGGGCCCTTGAACCTGCAGTGATTGTAAAGGAAGTATTATGAAAAGCCCTTAGGAGATTGACTTTTGAGAAAGCTGAAAATAATTTTTCACCTTCTGCAATCCACTCTCTGTCCTCTACCAACTCATCATGTGCACAGGTTGGAAAGTTCTCAAATGGGTGTTCATGGATGTCTACAATGTGGTTCATCACCGACTTCCACTTGGCCACAACCAGCTCAGCATTTCCATCACTGCTTGCCCCACACCAATATACATGGTTGGAGATGCTGTGGATCCACGGTGAGATGGTGTGACATAACTTTTTCTTTGATGATGCGTCAAGCTTTTTGTAATACCTGGAAGATGTAAATGTGTATTATATAATTATCCATATATAATATCCATATTTCTAACCTTACATAACTATAACTATATATATATATATATATGGTTAGAAATATGGATATATTATCATTGTAAACATTTACCTACTTTTTTTGCCATGATTGATATAATTCAAGCCATTCTGCCTACCTTTTGCTATATGCCAGGCATCAAACCAGTGATTAATTGATGGATAAATCTTGCGCATAAACTTTTTAACACTGGAATGACGGTCTGTTGTCAAGTCAGTAACAGTGACTCCAGCATCTTCTAGGAATTGAAGTGACCTCTTTAGGCCTTCCAACTCCATTGCATATGAGTTTTTCACTTCTGTACACTGAAAAAATGGTTAAGTATAATATTAGTTAATCTATAATCCTGTAATTGAAAGAGTACTCAATTAAAAACCACGCTAACATGACGTTCACTAAATCCAATATATATTGTTTGTTAAAGGCATACTATGCAACATTTTTCAGTTAATTAATGTTTTCCATACCATTTTGGATGATTAAATGAGTCATTTCAAGTTGAACAAAGGTTTTCTCGGCCGCCCTGGGGGTCTGTGGGGGAAATACCGCACTTGCAATTGCAAGAGCCCTCGGCCCGCACACACAGAAGTCTCGCTTTACGGTGAGAACTCCATGTGTTTTTGCCCTGCCATTCACTATATGCACGCGCGAAAGCAACAACAAAGAACCGCGTGTTAACATCAAATAAACATGCAAGCATATCGAGTTTTATTATTATTGTTATTATTATTATTTTATTTTATTTTTTTATGTTGGCGAGTCACTACCGCGGCGGCCGAGGCTGCGGCTTGGCGAGGCGGTGGCGGTAGCGTCTCGCCAACATAAAAACATAATAATAATAATAATAATAATAATAAAACTGGCGAGGCGGCGGCCGCGGCTTGGCGAGGCAGCCGCCTCACCAAGATAGCGCTATGGGAAGCTTGATGTTCATACCTTAACTGTGTTAGTCATTGTTTGTACTGCCACTTTTTGTTGCGTTCGCCTGTCTGATAAGCTCAAAACAACCGCGCCTGGCTTGACGGAGGAACCAGAACAGCTGAGCATCTTTATGACAGTGCACTTTTACTTTCGCCCTCTGGGGGGAGCCTCGCTGGAAAATCAACCCCGGTTGCATAGTATACCTTTAACTTTTGTGGACTCAGATGTTGGTTTACTCACAAAAACCATGGTATCAAATAAGAATCTGGGTATTTTAACAGCACAACCTTACCTGTACAAGCTGCATGTCCAACACTTTGGAGGTGTCCATGTCCATAAGGGAGTAGCTACCGTACTTGGCAGTGTGCCCTGGTGAGCAGCATCTGGCATCTCCACCTAATCTGACTTCGCTCCTTTTTTTGACATCACAGATGAGCAGCTCTTGCTTTTTTGACCAGAGACTATTCACAGCTGGAATAAGGTATGCCTTCTGTATGTTATAATAAGTACTGACGCAGAATGTTGAAATCATCATAAATTTAAAACAATTGACTGCCTTCACAGTACTACATCCACTAAACATTATGGAAGCGGCTAGCTGTAAGTTGCCAAGTGGCATGGTGCCATGTGATGGCTGACTTTTCCAGGTCTTCACATGAGAGGGGTCAACACTACACTGTGATGTCAAGGTCACCATGGTGCCCGATACCTTTGTAGATATTATTTTGCAGGCATTCCCAAATAAAAAACACAAGGCTAGGAGGGACTGAAGACACGATTCGAAGACTATGAACTTCCTCTCTCTCATAGGGGTGTGAGTATATTCTCTAAACAAAAAAAGATAAATACAAAATTTAATGATCACAATTTTAAATTAATCCATTGTGTTATTTGATGTTTTTACTTACTCATCGCTCATTTCCATTTCAAAATCTCGGTCAGAGTCTTTATCTTCCTCAGGAATGTAGTCTAAATCACCATCATCATCATCAGCAGCAGCAGCACTACTGTCGTCTGAAAAATCCACTTCCATTGAAGAACAGTTCTTTTCAACCGAGTTGCCGAGCTTAACCTGGCAGGAAAAATCCTTTGCTCTTGAAAGCAGGCTTTGGGTCCCACGATGACATTTGGCAACTGGAGTGACATGCCAGGATTTTGGAGTTTGACATGATCTAGTGCATTTCACAACTGTTTCAGTCTGTGACATTTTATTCTGAAAATTAATAAAAAATGAAATGTTTACAATTCTGAAAATAAGTTTTCAAAAGATCTTTGGGTCGGGATTTATAAAATTCTAATTCCCAAGTCTTTTGTAGAGAAAATTAAGTTTTATGGAAGGAATTTTTAAATTTATATTGGACCCAGTCCTACATACCATTCCAGTTGACATTGTCTGTACACATGCATGGGTGGTCAGAGGTAGTTCAAAAGACACATTAGGCTTGGCATTCGTTGAGATGTCGGTTTCATAGCAAGCCTCTGCATCATCCGACGACTCCATTTGACATACACTTGCCTCATAAGCTTGTAGAGCACAGCTAACTGTCTGAAATATATGTAATGGAAGAGATTACAGTGGATAAAATATATATATATATATATATATATATATATATATATATATATATATATATATATGCGCAAAGGATTTGGTTTTAAAAGTTTGTCTTTATTTGGCAGTGCCTACATGAATTGACATCTAATCTCTCTGTTTCTGTAGAACCTGTCCGTGGACCTCGAGCCCCAGAAGGCGGCCCTACAGTCCTTGACCAGCAATGTTACGTTCAAGAAAACCGGAGAACTGGAGGACAAAATTATAAAAATAAATCAGCTACTCCTGATTCTTCCCATAGTCCAAATAAACGGGTTACTCTTAATTGTGTTTGTGTGCATTTGTCACTGGGATGAACTAGCAACCTGCTAGCAACCCCCTCTTTCTCTCTAGCATGGAAAAGCAGGTGTAGAGACTTGATGGAAAGGTAAAGCTTCAACAAATACATACTTGCTAGCTATATTAATGTTAATATATTTAATTTAGATTTTTTTATATATATTTTTAATTTAAAAATTTATATATTTCAATGTTTACCTCAGCTCGTTGACGTTTTTCATAGGCCGACGTTCGACGTTTTTTCACCGTGTCCGTGGGCTCGGGGTGCCCCATTTTCAGGGTAGGAATGGCATCTGGTTTAAGCTGTAATTTTGATATTTGAATCCGATTGATGCTGCGAGATCAGGATTGACGACAAAAGAATCTGCCGTGAAGTAATCAGCACACAGTTTGCTGTATCGGCTTGGACACCACAGATTGTCCGGTTGATGTCTGTCTAATCTATTTACTTTTCGGATCCAAATTTGAAGCAAAACCGGGTCCTTCGGATAATTAAACATTGCTTTTCCCGATCCAAAGCCATTTCTACAATTGGCAGCAGTACAATACACCATTGTAATGACTTTTTAACGATCCTTTTAGACTACTTAACAATGCGTGAAGTAGTGGTTTTTGATAGCCGCTTGAGGACGTTTGACTACCGTGACATCACAGCTGTTTTCGTCACGTGACTGCTCTCGCCGGATTCTCGGATCCTGGAGGCGCGCAGCATACTGTGAAACTCTCTCGATTTTTATTACATGTAGCATTTTTAACGCGATTTCGACCAGCCACATAGATAAAAAAACGATAGTCTATCATCATACACAATAAAACTGCTCTAGGTGCACTCCTTTGTATTTGACCTTTAAGTTACTGGGTTAAAGTTAACATCTGTATTACTTTAAACTACACTATGATATATAAGTGATTATATATTTTCATAACAATTCCCCCTTTGGACTCTCAAAAAGAGAGTTCACAAAAATGCAGGTACTGAATATAGAAGCATAAAAATAAGAATGTGAGACACAGAAAAAACACCCCTGTGATTCTGGTAAACATATTGGGGCAAAACATCATAAACATAGCATGCAGGAATTAACATTAGCAAGTCAAACAAATCAAAATCAACACAGTGAAATAAATCAGAAAAACTTAAATGAATAAGTCATAATTAGCATGAAAAATGTAAAAGTACTACCAAACCATACTACAGTAACTAATAGGTAGGGATGGGAATCGAAAACAGGTTCCTGTTCAGAACCGGTTCCGTGTTTTTCAATTCCGTGGCACCGTTTGGCAGCTCGCTTAACGATTCTCTTTTCGATTCCGTTGTGCTGCGGCTCTGAGCAAGTTACGCAAGTTACATCACTTTTTACGCAAGTTACGTCACGTTTTTTACGTAAGTTACGCACACGGCATTCAGTAAGCAACTACGACATGACCAGGCGAAAAACCAAAAAAAAAAAATGCCGCCCCATCGGGGGAAGCGGTCGAAAGTTTGGTTTAATTTTAAGGAAGAGAAAGATGGCAACGAGGCGCTTTGCAATCATTGCAAAATGGCATATACATCCGTGGGAGGAAATAGATCCAACAAGCAGAAACACCTGCGCACACAATATGGCATACAATTTAATGAATGCCGTGTTTTTGATTCTTACCGGACAGAAGCTAAAGTTACGACCAGTATGGAAGGCGACTCTGGTGGTAAGTAGCTAGTTTTACATCAGTGGCTGTGCTTAATGTGGTGCCCAGTAAATCATATGCCATCTCTGGAAATAAACCAATTTCCTACCTGTCTTTGGGGTTATTAAGGGAGTGTGCCTTTCTCGTTAATCCAGCCCTTCATTGGTAGCATGTTTAATTAGAACTACTGGTAGCTGGAATTATTACATGATTCTAGCTATTGCAATGGATGTAACAAAACATGCTACAAAGTTGCTCCGCAGTTCAGGGAGCGAGAGAAAGGTGACACTTGTTTATTTAAATCAGGGGGAGATGAGTTTATTTCCCAAAATTGTACAGTAATGCTTTTTCATTAAATGGATGGCTTCTCCTTTAGATTTAGATGACTGAGGTTATCTAAAGAGAGATTAATAAGCAACTGTCACAACAAACTTACATTTTCTTGTATTCTAAACAACTCATCTACTGTATTTAAGTTTGTTCTTATATTCCTTTTCTTATTTAAACAAAGATAAATGTTACTCCAGTTGCACATTTGCTGTGGACATTTTGACCTTGTTAGTTTGTAAGGTCGTGTGATAGTTAAGTAAACAAAGTTGATGCTCATCATCAAACTGTTTGTACTCCTTTTTTCCCCAAATTGGAATCGAAAAGAGAATCGAAAAGGAATCGAATCGTTTCACAGAATCGATAAAGGAATCGGAATCGTGAAAATCTTTTCAATTCCCAACCCTACTAATAGGGCAGTATCACAAAATTAAACACATGCAAAACAGTATATAGTCATAAAACAACACAAAATCAAACGGGATAATACCTGAAAAATCTCATTATATCAACCCATGATACTGAACCAACTCCAATCTTACATCCTTCAGAGGAGGCTATGACACCTGTAACATCTAAGTATTGGGAGAAGACGAGGAAAGTGTGCCCTTCTCAATAGTAGTTACAATAAATCGAACAGCGAGAGTTCTCAAACAGGGAACACAGCAGCAGCCACACGTAACCAAAATTGCCAAAAACACTGACAAAGAAAGCATCATAGAAATAATCAAATTCTTCCATTTACCCAGAGCCTGTGTCAGCCATTTATCCAAAGGATTGTCTATTCCTGATTGTTCGTGCATCGTTTTACTCAGAGTCCTCAAACCTTCTAAAGCTTTAGTCACCAACCCACCCAGTGCTGTATTATTAGGAATGAACGTACAACACATATCTCCAAACATGTCACAAACACCCCCTTTTTCCGCCAAAAGCATATCCAGTGCCATCCTATTCTGAACAGCCATAAGAGAGGTTGGAGCTAATTTTTCAGCAAGACCCTCAACAGCATCTCTAGTCAGATTAGACACATGTAACACATTGTAATGTATGTAATTAATTCAATCAGCATTCTTATCAGGAGTAATCCAAAGGAATATGGATTCAAACCCTGCTGCAACCTGATCTGCCAACTTATATCTGTCGGGAACCCCCTGGGCACGCCGATTGCATCTATGTATGTAGGAGAATTACCAGCCAAATCAAACTCAGAACTGCGCTTAATTTTATGTAACAGGTGTTCCTGGTTTAACCCTGGTCCCATTAACAACAGTGGTGCCACCAACCTTACCATGGCACACACACCCACAGAGCCGAAAGGGATTCGGACAAACAACTGTCGCCCACCACAATAATAATACAAACCAGCTCTCGTCCATGAACCTATGCCTTGAAAATGAAAATAAAATTTACACCACTCCGATGGAATCACGCCTAACATTGATAAATCCTCTGTCCCTTCCTCTGTAAAGTTAAAGCACACATACTGCTTAGTGTGATTACCAGGAGTAAAGGGCCCAGGTATAGTGTAATTGTTTATAGGAGGGAAAAGATCATGATAGTACTCACACCCTCAGAGCGGCCTTTTGTCAGCTCTAAAATGCAATCATACCCTGTAGGATCCTCAAAAGGAAATAAAGGTGCTGGTTCTGTTGTTAAAATTGGCCTAGCCACGGCACATGCAACACAGCTCTCAGCCGTATACCGTCTGGCAGTCTGAGCCATCCAAGAAACCCACAAATTGCATCTCCTGACCATCTCCTGACCCTGAAATGGTCAGGATAATGGGATTAACACCTTGTACTACCTGACGATGGCCTTTGGTAAGGGTCAATGCTTGTTGTAGTAATTTATCAAACCCACCATGGCGCACTGGAACGGCCTCATTTCCGGTGTGCCACCTCATATAAATCCAGCGGTAGCACCAAGGTATGGGGGAGTCAGGAATCCCCTTCGGCAACACACAAGCATAAACATCAGATTCCTGCCAGATTGATGGGTCGCCCCCACAATTTACCACTGAACATAAATCAAATTCAAATACAACCCTTGTTCCTAAGGTGTAATGTAGTTCAATATCACAATATTGAGTCAGACAATCATCTTTATCCTGAATGGCCCGCTCCTGATGCCTGATAGGATCAGCAGCACCTGTTTCTTGAATAACAATGCTCAAAACAAACATGCCCAACATAAGAATCAGAATCCATAAATCCAAAGTCAGCTTCCGCTGAATTAACCCAGTACCCAATTTCCGCTCCATGTTTAACTTCACACAACAACCGGAATATTCTGTATTTAAAAAATAATCGAATCTGTAGATCAGAGTACACTTACTCCCACACCTAAAAAAAGAATATTATGACAAAATATGAAAAAACAACCCTCTTTTGAGATCAAACAAATCCTAAAACTATTACTACCTTACCATGAAGGTCCTTCACCGGCAAATGTAACCTAATAACAGTGTTTTAGCCCAAACAAATCAAAGTATTATAGAAATATAAGATCAAAAAACATTGTAAAAAGTAAATCTATATCCCAACATTTGTTTTATTTAAATCTAGAAAGATAAAAAAAACATATAAAATCACAAAAACGTTTACAAGGTTATCGTTTCTTTGTTTTTTTTTTCACAATGACATCAACTTCTTCCTTCCAGATGTTCTTAGAAGAAGGGTGACGCCCCACAGCCACTCAATACAACCATGATGAATCTTCAGGCTGGATCTTCATCACACAGGTAGACTGCCTGTGGTGTCAAGAACAAGAGGGCTTTATTCTGAGTCGGGTTCTATTCACAGCTGACTGAGCCCAATCAGCTGATCCGCTCCTTTAAACTTCCTGAACCTCCGTCAACGACCTCTGAGGTTCTGCTGCTGGTGCACACTGGCTCCACTGAAACCACGTATTACCTTTTCCTCCCAACCTCACCACATGTGAGATTCTCTCGATCACCTTGAAGGGTCCCGTGAACCTCGGCTCTGACCACTTTCTTTTGATGACCTTGAGC
This sequence comes from Fundulus heteroclitus, assembly GCF_011125445.2. Lineage (NCBI taxonomy): Eukaryota > Metazoa > Chordata > Actinopteri > Cyprinodontiformes > Fundulidae > Fundulus > Fundulus heteroclitus. The sequence goes on along the minus strand of NW_023396689.1, from coordinate 1,886,415 downwards.
CAAACCCAGTCAACGGCTGGAGATGGTGTTCCTCCTTCTCCTTCCTCGGGATGTCACCATATCCTGGTGTACGCCTCCAGCACAGCCTGCAACTGTGAAAAGTACTCCTTACTTGTCAGACTCTGCAAGTCGCCTACAGTTCCCGGTGATCGACGTTGGGGCCCAGGAAAGCTTCTTCCCATCTCCAGCTCGTAAGGAGTAAATCCTGTGGTGGAATTAACCGAAGACCTGAGTGACATCAGAGCGAGAGGCAAGGCATCAACCCATGATAGTTTTGTCTGTGCACAGATTTTAGCCAACTTATTTTTCAAGTTCAGGTTCATCCTCTCCACTTTGCCTTGTGATTGGGGGTGATACACAGTGCCAAACCTGTGTGTGAGCCCGAAACTGGACTCCACTCATTGCAGGTCCTGTTTCTTGAAGTGGGTTCCATTGTCAGTCCTTATCTTTTCAGGCAACCCGTGCCTGGGAATGTAACGGTTAATGAGGCATTTTATCACAGTTTTGCTATCCTCTCTTCTAGCAGGCCAAGCCTCTGGCCACCCTGTAAAAGCATCCACACACACCAACAAATACTTAAAGCCTCCAGCAGGGGTCACCATGTCTGTATAATCAAGAATCACGTCCTTCCCAGGAACTGTGATCAAAGGAAATCTTCCCTGCAAAGTTTCAAAGACACCCACATGTCCAACACCATGTGCCTCAGAAAAAAGCTCCTGTTTCAAAACTGGAGGAAAAAACAGTCTGCCATCTGGCCCTCTCCAGCAACCTTCCTGCTCTGAGGCTCCTTTGAGACTCCACATATTCTTCTCCTCCGGAGCTGCTCTGCTCTGCAACTGTTTGATGTTCCTCATGCTCAACTCTTCTCTCAGCTCCTCTTCCACCGTCACTATCATCATCTTAGGCGCATATCCAGCGGCTGCTTTGGCAGCCTGGTCTGCAGCCTGATTCCCTAATGCAATGTCTGAATTACTGTTATCTTGTCCTGTGCACTTCATCACAGCAATTCTGGCCGGTAATAACAAAGCATCGGCCAGCTCTCTCATTTCCATCTCGTGTTTTATGGGTTCTCCCCCCGCTGTCAAAAATCCTGCTCTCAACCACTGACATAACTCCACATGAACTGCACTTGTTGCATATGCTGAATCTGAATATACATTTACCTCTTGTTGTTCTGCCAACTTTAATGCCTCAATCACTGCTATGAGCTCTGCTCTCTGTGCTGACTAAGGTCCGTGTAACATTTCTGCCTTCCTTGTTACAAATCCTGAGTCTGTTTGCTCCACTACGGCATAGGCTGCTTTCAATCCTTCCCTTTTATGTCTGAAACAACAGCCATCTGTGAACAACTGTTTCACCTGTGGGCCTTCAATAGGACTGGCTTCTAGATCTGGTCTTACCTCCTCCATCCTGGAAACCAATTCTTCACATTGATTGGGTTCACTATCCGTCATGCTATCTGCCATGTTTATACCTTCATGTGTAAACGTGATGTTGGGTTCTTCCAAGATTTTGGACAGCCTGTGTTGTCTGAGTGCAGTCATAGTGAAGCTTTGTGAATTCACATAAGCCACAACACTGTGAGTTGTCAAAAATGGCTAGACTGTGTCCCATGACTAAATGTGCAGTCTTTTGAATCATTCTGGCTATTGCTGCTACATATTGTGTGCACTGGGGGTGACGTTTTTCCATGTTGTCCAACATTACTGATATATACATCAACCTTTCCGCTCGCCTTCCTTCCTCTGAAACAAAATGCCATTTCGAGCAAATTTTGTTGCAGAAACATCAAGAAAAAATGGGATAGAGTAGTCTGGAAGAGTCAATTCAGCAGCAGATGCAAGTCGTTGTTTAAGCAGAGCAAATGCTTCTTCCGCTTCCTGAGTCCAAACCAAAACATTGTTTAGTTTTCTCATACCTTGCGCCTTCACGAGGTCCCTCAAAGGCTGCGTCAGGTCTGCATAGCCGGGAATATAGTTATGGCTGTAACCAGTCAATCCCAGAAAAGACAGCATGTCTTTGAAGCGCAGCGGTTTAGGATGTGTCAAAATGCTCTGCTTATGACTGGAGGACATGCTGGTTGTTCCTGCAGAGATGACACGGCCCAGGAAAGAAACCTGTTTTCTGGCAATTTGCAATTTATGCCTACTGACCTTGAACCCATGTTCATGGAGGTGTCTCAGAACCAGCTCTGTAGCCTGAAGGCTACATATCGTCCACATACTGAATAAGGGTGGTGTTTCTTGGCAGTGGACATGTCTGCAAAACATCTTTCAAAACCTGATTAAAGATACCTGGTGATAGGGCAAATCCCTGTTGCAGTCTGGTGTAACGCAGCTGCCGACCTTTATAAGTGACTGAAAAAACGTCTCTGCATTCTTCAGCTAAAGGAAGACAAAAAATTGCGTTCGCCAAGTCGATACATGTGTACCACTTCTGGGAGGGCTCCAAACTGGAAATGGCCACATATGGGTTAGGTACAGGAATTGTAGGTGTCTGCAAATCAGAATTTACGGCTCTAAGATCACATGCCATGCGATATTTACCAGTGTGTTTCTTTTCCACTGGCAAAATGGGTGTGTTCCAGGCTGAGACAGAGGGTTCTAATACTCCAGCTGTCAAAAGGCCCGTGATGGTGTCAGCGATGCCTTCCTCCGCTTGAGGTTTATGTGGATACTGATTCACCCAAATAGGAGAGTCAGTTGCAACCTGAAATGAAACTGGAGCACATGAAACTAATCCCACGTCCGTGGGACTGGTTGCCCAGAGTTGTGATGGGACAGCATCCAACATCTCAACTGCTTCATGGTGGTCGGTACGTTCTCTGCCATGGTGTCGAGTCAAAAGCTCATGTTTCAAAAGAACTTTGTCAGTTACATCACAGACAATCTGATAAGTGTTTGTGGAATTTGAAAACAGCAAACCTGCGACGCTGGTAGGTGCCCAATCAGTGGTCTGGAGGGAACGCTTAACCATACCGCCCAAGATCTTAGCCTGATGCTCAGAATGGAGAGAAAGAGAAATATGAGGAAATGCTTTATCTGACATCATATACCATTGCTGTTGTTCAGGAGTTAACATCACCGCGGCTGCCACCCCATATGTTCTTAGATGTGACTGTCCGTGCGTTACCTTCAAGTTCTGCAGCAAATGATTCCTGATACCAATCTGTGTGATTCCTGTCGTAGGACAGAGTGACGTGTGGCGGATCCGGGGGAGTCAGGTAGCAACTTATGCTTTGAATGCAAGGCTTCCAAAGCTGGAACACTGAGAGAACACCAGCTTCAGCAGGTTCTGTTAAGAGTCCCCAGTAGATGTCAGCAAACTCTTCCCTCACGGGTCGAACCAGATATTGTCCATCCTGGAAAATGTGACCACATGCTAGGGAAGAACTGTCTGGAAAGGTAACAGTCAAACCTTGAGGTCCACAAAGCACTGCGGCTCCCAGTTTAACCAACAAGTCTCTTTCCTTCAAATTGACAGGTGTAGAAGGAGACCATATGTCGACAGCACAGAGGCAGATGGCTGGTTGATAATAGTGGAACATGTGGCTCCAGTGTCGACTAAAAAGTTCATGTGATCCTCTCCAACTTTCGCTGGCAGCGTGGGGTCTGCGGTACTCATGCTGTTGGAGTCATTATCAGGGATGTGTCAAAATTGTCCATAAAAGTTTTCCCCGTGCTAGGTGTACTGACCTTGCAGATGCAGGGCCATATTAGGGTTCGGTGGCACAATCTCACCTCTCTGTGGGGCAAGACAATCCCTCGCCCAGTGCCCAACTTGTCCACAGTTGAAGCAAATGTCGACAGGTTCTCTCCCAGGTCCGCCATATCCACCTCGTCCTCTCAGACCACGGCCCCAACCTGACCGTACACGCTGTCCACCAAACCGCCATCTGAATCCACGTGCAGAACCCGCAGATCTGTAATTACATGGAGGATAAAAAACAGGAGGGGGGATGCCTCCCCCTTGCATTGAATTAAACTGAGGTGTCACTATCGGGGATGGAGCCCCAGGGGATGCAACTGCTGAGACCATAACATATTCAGTTTTGTTTGGTTTACATTTAGTCAACTGACGTTTTGTGTCTAATAATTGCAATCTGATTAATTGATCATGAATGTCCTCTTTCTCTTGTTTTTTTCTTTTTCTCTGCATCCTGAGCAACTTGCAAATGATGTACAAGATGTTTTTCCCAGCAAGCATACTCACAACCAGGCATCTCAGGATTCTGTTACACAAAAGGCCTAGAACAGCTCTAAAATCACCCAAAGCCAGTTTAGTTCCTTTAGTTAGATTATCGAGTTCGACAAGCCACAATCTGCCACCAGCTGCGATACTAGGCAATTTATCCACCAGGGCTTGCACATAGCCAAATGAGTAAGGGAGATACTTTTCTGTTCCCATATTATTTTGTAATATAGGCATCTGCACTAGTGGGACCTTGAGAACGAGTTGTCATTGAATGCATGCTGTGAAAGCTATCCTTTAAATTTCTCCTCACACCACGAGTGCGTCATGCCCTCTGTCTCCTGGCAAATTCTGCTTCTTCAGTAGAATGATACAACCCATTATTATCAACCATGTCTTCTTCAGCATGCATTTCTCCATCTAAGGAGAAATCCAACAGTGGCAGATTTAACAATTCAGTGGAGCCGTCCTCCTGCCAAATACCTTTAAGCGACATTTTAACATTAATCTCAGGTTCTGATGAACGTGGGTTATTAAACCTGACATCAGTCAAAGCTGCTGGTGATCTAATTCCTGTTTTATTAAGATCGACGGGATTTAAACCTGTTGCTTGTTGTGTGTCCTCTGAAGATACAGAAGAACAGCCCCTAGGGGGCGATCTTACTCCAGGTTCCTGAGCCTGCAACGCATCCTCCTCAGGGCCTGCTTTCGTCATCTGAAAAATGGGATGGGAAATAGGTACATCAACAGACTGAGACGAGTTCTCGCGAGCAGCTCGAGCAAGAAAAGACTCACATGACTTCAAAGGGGTGGGGGATATGGGTGGAGCATTAAATGACGTATGTATTCCGGGAGCGTTTATATCATTAATTCTCCGCCCCTTACATCCAGGACTGGATACAACCCAGCAGTGAGTTTGCTAAAGCAATGTCGGACTCCGTAATTTTCTCTGGTCCCCTGCCTGATCTGACCAGTGATGACATGTTTAGCCGCATGTCATCATTCAACCGCTGGTTGTCTAGGTGGTGTCCTGAAAACGACCTGGGCTACATTGATAACTGGAGAACTTTCTGGGGAAAACCTGGTCTGATCCGGAGAGATGGCATCCATCCTACTTTGGATGGTGCTGCTCTTCTTTCTAGAAATCTGGCCGGATTTATTAGTTCTCCTAAATGCTGACAACCCAGGGTCCAGACCAGGAAGCAAAGCCGTAGTTTAACACACATCTCTGCAGCTTCTGTACTGTTACCCATCCATTATCCTATTGAGACGGTGTCTTTCCCATGGCCAAAACTTAACAGATCAAAAACTTATCTAAAAGGAACAAATCATAAAAACCTAATAAAAATCAATATGGTTCACCTTGAACCTAAAAATAAAACAATTAAATGTGGTCTATTAAATATAAGGTCTCTCCCTCCAAAGACTTTGTTAGTTAACGAATTGATTTCTGATAAACAGATTGATTTGTTTTGTCTCACAGAAACCTGGCTACAAGAGAACTACGTTAGTATAAATGAGTCAACTCCCTCCAATTATTCAAATTTCCACATTCCCAGATCTGTGGGAAGAGGAGGAGGAGTGGGAACCATCTTTCAGTCTGAGAACAGTCTGCCGTGACAGCTCCGAGAACTTTCTGTCTCCACGCCGACTGGGTCTTTTTGTCTAAATTTTCATGAGTTTCAACAAAACCCATCAGCACCTCTACCTGTTCACCCAAGGGCTTCCAAGGGGCAGATCCCCATGCGTCGTCCTGAAACTCCTGGTCAAATACTCCTACCATGACCCTGGCTATTGTTACAGGCTACACACAGCTTCCTAACTCAGTACTTTTCCACAGTAAAATCAACACGTGCTAAGCTATTCACAGCCAAACATACGCATGCGTAACCACCCGCTCACACACACACGAGACTTCGAAGCCGCGGACACACACAGAGACAGACTCACGCCGGAGCCGCGGACCGCTCCTGATTTTCACAACATGGATGCCATTCTTACCAAAACAAACTTGTTAAACAAAACAAAACAAACATAGACGAAAGACAGCAGCGCGCACAGAAGGACCTCAGCGTCCTGTCCGTATCAGCGGAACACTATATTAAAAATTCACCTTGTCTAACCGCTGTGCATTCAGAATGCACAATCTCTATTTATTCTATAAAAAGCTCACTTTTAGGGTCTTGCTGCTCTTAGCCTCTGTAGTATCAGGCTATTGGTGGATAGGAACCTTTGTGCTGTATTGGGTTGAAGGGGGACAGAATTAAAGTGTACCTACTAAGTTGAAGACTTGTCACGCGTGCTTCTGTGTCGCCTCAATATATTGCTAAATACACATATCGGAGAACAGAACATGGTGTCAGAAGTATAGACTACTTAGCAAAGAGAAAACTGATGGCTGAAAAAAAATAATAATAATAATACAACGTCATGAACCAGTTTCAAGTCGCCCCGCCAGAAAAATTCACGTTCAGAGCAGAAGACTGGACGAAATGGATAAAGCGTTTCGAGAGGTTTCGCATCGCGTCTGGTTTGGAGACACAAGCGGGCGAAAACCAAGTAAATACGCTGATATACACCATGGGGGACGAGGCAGAAGATATACTGGTTTCCCTGCACCTAACTCCGCAAGAAGCGAGTGAGTACGACACTGTTAAGGGACGGCTGGATGCTCACTTCGTAGCCCGCAGGAATGTTGCGAAATTCAATCAGCGGCAACAGGAGACGGGTGAGTCCATTGACTGCTTTCACACCGCAATACACTGTCTGGCTGAATACTGTGGATACGGGACGTTGCATGATGATATGGTGCGGGATAGATTCGTCGTGGGTCTGAGAGATAAAAGACTATCAGAACAGCTACAAATGGACCCTGAACTGACGCTAGAGAAAGCGTTAAACAGAACCCGTCAGAGCGAGCTAGTAAAAAAGCAACAGGAGATGCTTCATGCTAACTTTAAGTCAGAAACAGCTGGCGCGCAGTTCGACCGCGATCACGCGAGCGGGAGCGTGCGTCCCAGACAGCCGAAGGCGCCGCCCAAATATGTCGTCACAAAAGCAACACAGGATGAAAAGGCACAGTGCAGAAGATGCGGGGACACGAAAAGACACAGTATGCAGCAATGCCCTGCTAGAGAAGCAGCCTGCAATTATTGTGGGAAAAAGGGACATTTTGCTAGGGTCTGCTGAAATAAAAAAATATGTGAAGTGAATGCTGGGTTAACCACAGAAAGCACAGAGACAAATAATGATGTTCCTTTTCTGGGATCGCTTTCTGCAGAAGTTAAAGACAATCCATGGATGACGGACATACTGGTGGACAAACATAACACTGTATTTAAAATTGACACAGGAGCTGATGTCACTGCTGTCCCAGAAACACTGTATTCTCAGCACCAATTTGGTAAATTAGAGAAACCAAAGAAAATCCTGCAGGGACCAGGAGGCACTGGATTAAAGGTGAAAGGCATGTTTACAGCAACACTCAGCAACAACAGTGTTAGTACTGGGGAGGACATTTATGTTGTGAAGGATTTATGTACATCATTGCTGAGTGGGCGTGCTGCAATGGCATTAAAATTAGTTGCCAGGGTGAACCAGATAAGTTTGGACTCTATTGATGCTGTGAAGCAGGAGTTTCCTAAACTTTTCAAAGGAATAGGACTGATGGAGGGCGAATATAACATTGTTCTGTCACCTGATGCGCAGCCTTTCTCCCCCTCAACGCCGAGGCGGATATCCCTCCCCCTACTGCAGAAGGTTAAAGAGGAGCTCAACTGTATGCAGCAAGAAGGGGTCATCACCAAAGTGGAGGAGCCAACAGACTGGTGTGCACCTATGGTGGTTGTCCCTAAGAGCTCTGGCAAGGTGAGGATTTGCATTGATCTCACAGAACTGAATAAATATGTCATGAGAGAAAAACATCCACTGCCATCAGTTGAGCACACGCTCGGACAGTTAGCAGGAGCAAAAGTGTTCTCCAAATTGGATGCCAATGCTGGATTCTGGCAGATTCCACTGTCAAGGGAGTCTTCTCTGCTCACCACCTTCATTACACCTTTTGGGCGCTATTGCTACAATCGGCTCTGCTTTGGGATTTCATCAGCACCAGAGCACTTCCAGAAACGCATGACACGGATTCTAGAGGGCCTGGATGGAGTCCTTTGTCAGATGGATGATGTCCTCATCTGGGGGACGACACAGCAGGAGCATGATGAAAGACTGAGGAAGGCACTGTTTCGACTCCAGGAAGCGAAAGTAACGCTAAATGACAAATGTGAGTTTTCTAAACGCAGCATAAAGTTCTTGGGACAAGTCATTGATGCGTCAGGAATGAGTCCAGATCCGGATAAAGTGAGAGCTATAAGAGCCATGGAGGAGCCCAACAATATAAGCGAGGTGAGACACTTCCTGGGTATGGTGAACCATCTTGGGATGTTCCTCCCACACCTGGCAGAGAAAACCCGACCTTTGAGAGATCTTCTGAAGAAGTCAAACATGTGGTCATGGGGTCCACCACAGCAACAGGCTTTCGACGCCATCAAAACAGATCTGACGACACCACCAGGACTAGCATTGTATGACCCGAATGCAGAGACATGCGTGTCAGCAGATGCATCATCGTATGGACTCGATGCATACAGGATGGAGGCCTGTGGCATATGCATCACGGTCTCTCAGCGAGACGGAGCAGAGGTATGCTCAGATTGAGAAAGAGGCTCTCGCTTCAGCATGGGCCTGTGAGAGGTTCGCAGAGTTTCTGATCGGGAAGAGGTTCCACATTGAAACCGATCATAAGCCATTAGTCCCGCTGCTGGATCGAAGAGTCTAAATGAGCTTCCTCCTCGCATACAACGACTACGAATGCGACTAATGAGATTTTCTTACAGTATTTCCCATGTGGCTGGCAAAAATATCACTACAGCTGATGTCTTGTCTAGAGCTCCAATCCTCCTCTTCTTGCAGTCGGGAGGACTGCAAGAAGAGGAGGTCAACTTGTATGTTGACTCAGTCATTGCATGTTTAGCCGCCACGGAACCACGACTGAGGGAAATCCAACGACATAAGGATGGCGACAGCGTACTCCAACAGCTGAAAAAGTTCTGTGTGGATGGATGGCCAGATAAATACTTTTATGGACAAATACATATTCTGTATGGTAGCAGAATAGTGATTCCAGCTTCTCTCAGAAAGGACATTCTATCAAAGCTGCATGAGGGTCACTTGGGGATAACCAAATGTAGAGAAAGGGCCAAACATTCAGTGTGGTGGCCAGGTCTCAGCAGTGAGCTGATTAAGCTGTTAGAGACCTGTGACACATGTTGTCGGGAGAGAACTAAACACAAAGAGCCACTACTGTCCACAGAATTTCCACAAAGACCATGGGTCATGGTGGGAGCTGATCTATTCCAGTTTAAGGACAAACAATACTTGATTGTTGTGGATTATTTCTCCAGATTCTTTGAAGTTGCAAAACTTACATCCACAACATCTGAGGGAGTGATCGAACACTGCAAGTCCATCTTTGCACGCCATGGCATACCAGAGCGTCTCCGTTAAGATAATGGGCCACAGTTTGCTTCGGATTCCTTCAGAAGATTTGCGCAAGAATGGGGTTTCAGTCATGAAACATCCAGCCCAAATTTTCCTCAAAGCAACGGGGAGGCTGAGAGAGCTGTCAGAACTGTCAAGAATCTCCTTAAAAAGGCGGGGGATCCGTATCTTGCTCTTATGGCCTACCGTTCAGCTCCATTAGCAAATGGATTCAGTCCAACTGAGCTTCTCATGGGAAGGAGGATAAGGACAACTGTTCCTGTTACTCAGTCGCAGCTAACGCCAAAGACTATTGATGTGGAAAAGCTGAGGACTGCGGAAAACAACTACAGACAGAAACAAACACAAAACTACAACCGGAGGCACCGGGCCCGCAACATGTCACTCCTACATCCAGGGGCGAATGTGTGGGTGACAGATCTGCAAACCAGAGGAACAGTGGTGTCTGGAGCAGGGTCACCTCGATCCAACATCATCGAGACACCCAGAGGCATGCTAAGAAGGAATAGCTACCATCTTTCACACACTCCGGGAGCAACCAAAACATCTGTTGTTCCACTTGAGACTTCTGCTGTTCCACACGAGACATTACCTGAAGAAAATCTTCACAATTCTTCACACACACCTGTTCCAGATGAAGACCAGCAGGAGGATAGCCATCAGACTCCACCACCTGAGAGTCGAGTTTCACTGAGGAAAAGGAGACCTCCAGCCTATCTGGATGATTATATTTGTTCATAGGAACTGAGTGAGTTTTCTTGCATGGGGCAGAATAATCCCCACACTCAGATAGAGGATTTGGGTAGTCCATCCCTTCCTCTTAGTAGCTAAAGTTAAATGTTATGAAGGTTGCTCTAATGTTCTGAGATTGATCTATATCTTAGTTCTAATGCTGGGTCTGTGACCAGAAAGACATTTAAGTTTGTGCACTGTTAGTGTAAAATAAATAAGCAGTAATAACAAGTTAATGTTCTAGCTAGGGCTGGGCAAGTTAACGCGTTAATTTCGCGTTAACTCATTAGACTATTAACGGCGATATTTTCTTTAACGCGCGTTAACGCATGTCGCTCACATGCTTTTATTTTGTGAAGGTCTGTTGCTGCGGTGTAGGGGTTTGAATCAGAACAGTAGGTGGCGATAATGCGCCAATAACCTCGCTGTCAGCCAAGCCTCGGATTCAGAGTAAGAAAGGTGCTGGCCGGAAAAAAAACAAAGCCGACATGCGGAAGGCGGTGCTTCCCGCAGGAATAGCGTACCGCGCACGTGACGTCACCGTCTCAAGAGCAACGCCCCTTTTGCCGCTTAGGTAGGGCATACAGGTAGAGAACGCCCATAGCAACCAGCTATTACACGCGCAACAGAAACAGCGATATGACCGACTTTACAGCTGTTAAACTTTCCCAAGACGATGTCCCAGGCGCACGGATTACTGGTCGAATTTTCGAAAAACACACCAACCTTCAGCTCAAACGATGGCTTGAGTGTCGAGGGCTTAAAAAACTGGAAAACGGGCCGACTTGATCGAACGGTAAGCTTTGTTTTCTTTTTTCCTGCGCAGCGATCATGGCGTCCGTCCAGGGATCGGTATATGTTTAATGTTTGTCTTATTTGAAATGTTTTTGAGTAAGCTATCCGGGTAGCAGGGTATCATGTTAGCACCTGCTAACATGATAGCCTATATGCTATCATGGTAGCAGGCGCTTCATTATTAACATGTCGGCCACGAAAATACTCTTACCTGTTCACTACTTGATGTCGCTGGAATTGGGTCAGGATGCTCTTCGGTTGGGCCCTTTCCTCCAACAAAATGGTTGCTACATATGTACTTGAATTTGGTAACTTTTGCCGGGTTGAACTGTTGTGTAGGCTGACCGCACCGGTGTACCCAGCGCACACATTTCTCCTTGGCAGTCTTGAAGAAAACATCCTTCATATGCGGCCGATCAGCGTACCTGGAGTCGCTGTTGCACGTTCCATAGCAACAATGTTTAAAAACCATGGTCTTAGATTTGGAAAAAGCAGTCATTTACCGAGTAAAACCAAGGGTAACGCACGTCTCTTTTACAGCGAAACAGCGACGGACTATACAAGCTTGCCCTACTGCGTACCACATGATGTGACGTTACGTTTCTAAAAATAGCTCACTCGCGGTACGCTATTTGCTTAGGCGAGGCGGTGAGTTGGCGAACGGAACAAGTTTTGTGCGGAGCGGAGCGGGGGGGGGGCCGTCGGTGAAGTCGCTTCGCGTTTCAAAGTATCCATGTGTTTTTGCCTGTTTTTCCCTGCCATTCACTATATGCACGTGAGAAAGCAACAAAAAATAACCGCGTGTCAACGTCAAATAAACGCAAGCAACGCAAGCATATCGAGTTAGCAAGCATTTCAGTTTAAAGTTCTTCCAGCATGGAATATGACAGAAACAAGTTACTTGTAACCACTGCCAAGTTAAACTTTGGTATTGAACATAAAATGGTAATGCTGCTCCCTGCTGTTACCTCAGAAATTGCCTGTTTTTGGTAGATTTTTTCCCCATAAAGAGAATTCCCTGTCAGTGGCAATAAGCTTTAATTTATTATTATTGCTATTTTTTGTTTTACATGTTTAAGTTGAGCTTTACACTAAATATGTGTTACTGATAAGTGCTACAAATGTTACAACACTTTTGTTCATATGGCAGCAGAACATTAAAATAAAAGTGCTCTTTACACTACTTTTGAATTAATTCTTGGAGTTTGTAAATACAATGCGATTAATCGCGATTAATCAGGGCGATTAATCGCGATTAAATATTTTAATCGTTGCCCAGCCCTAGTTCTAGCACATTCTGCTGTGGAGAAGTGTTAATAAGATACTGAGTTATACTTGGTTATTCCACTGAATGCATCTTTCTGGTGTGTAATTTAAGTTTACATTTCTATGTTGTTATGTAGACCCTCATAACAAACCCTATTCAGAAAGGGGCGTGTAGTATCAGGCTATCGGTGGATAGGAACCTTTGTGCTGTATTGGCCTCAACTTAAAGATGTTACATATCTCGGTAGTTCTCTATCGCTAAACTACTTTTGAGAGTCTCCTTTCTCAGGGAAAGTTTTCCATCCCAGCTTTAAATTCACCAGTACTCGTCAGTCTGCAGTGGAGGCAGCCAGCCCTCGAGACTCTTTTTTTCTATGTATTTTATTATTTTTTTATTTATTGCCTTTTATTTTACAGCCTCAACATTTAGGTTTTTGACTATATGTTTTCTATTTTATTATTTCTCTTATTTTACGGTTTTCTGACGTGGACATACACATAAATCCCATTCAATCATTTCTCGGTTTCAACATAAATTCTATTCAAACCTATTTGTACTGTTCAGCCTCTCATACCTAATATTGTTCCATTAAAAGAACATCAGAGAACAAATCTGAAAGCTTTTGTTGGTGGAAACAATGTTTTTGCCCTTCTCCCGACCGGATTTGGCAAGAGCTTGATCTACCAAATGGCTCCTCTGGTAATTAAGGAAATGGGACTAGTGCAGCATCCATCGTTATCATCGTGTCCCCGCTGATTGCTCTCATAGAGAATCAGATCAGAGAGGCTGGGAAATTGGGCGTTACAGGTATGCAGCTGGGAGAAATAAACGAAAACGACATCCTTGACGGACGTTGCCAACTGGTATTTGGAAGTCCCGAGTCGTGGCTCAATGAGAAATGGCGTAGCATGCTTGCTTCCGAGGTGTACCTGAAGAACTTAGTGGGGATCGTAGTCGAGGAAGTATACGTCACGTATAAATGGTAAGTTAAAAAATCCTACTGTTGTCACTGAACAACCTATTGTTACTCACTGAGCAACTACTCTACTATAACTACTCTAGTAAGTAGTTTCCTGCGTCGCTCTCATCAGCGTCACGGGATGGCTTCGGTGTGAGTGGTTGAAATAGCACATCGATAAAGATGACAGACAAGTGGCTTATCCAATCATATGCAAGGATTTTTGATAAGGCCCAGCCTTCAATAAAGGGTAACCTATGGAGATGTCCCAGATGTATGTGAGTGGAGCTAGGCGGAGTGACATACATCTGGCGGAAGTCAGGTTAGCCTGCACATGCTGTCTGCCCAATGTGTATGCCCGCACCGAGGAGCTGACCCCCCCCCCCCCCTTATTTAATATGGCACTGTGAAGTCAAGAAAGTTTTTGCAGCGCGTTATCCAAATATAAAAACATATTTTAGTATTTTAGTACTTTTATTAGTTAGTTGGTCATGCTACTGTTATCGTTGGCTGAATTCCCTGTCGAATAAAGTTACGTTAGCTTTAACGTTAAGTACCTTACACAACCCTGCAACGGTAACTTACATATGAAAGCATGGCTACGACAGTAGTACTCAGAAAATTACTCCCTATAAAATGTTAATGAGCAAGACATGATTTATATTTCATTAACTTTTACTAGCTGGACACTTACCATGGTAATCTCCCAGGTGCTATGTCGGTGTCTCTCCTTCTGGCCGCAGGCTGCCACTTGTTGCCAAGGCATAGAGGCAGATTTCATATGAGGCCGCACAATTAGCGTCAATTTGCCAGGTAAATTACTCACAATCTTAAGTAGTTGATTAAGTTGAAATAATATTAAGTTACAATAAGTAATATTTGTAGTTCTTGAAAATAATCAGTAAAATGAATCTATACCCAAATACTTTGTTTCAAATTTACATAAATATATAAACAATATCTAAAAAAAATTATTTGTTAAGCACATACTAATTTCATTTTGTGAGATAAACCTAAATCATAGTTGTAAATTGGACACAAAATTAACTGTAGAATTTCTAGACATTTATTTTGGTATGTACAACTCAAACAATCACCTAAGTGATATTAAGAGATTTTATAAAGTTAGTATAGCTATTTTTTACGATGATTTTTACTAAGCCTGTGAATCATTTTTTAGAGTGTGCGAGCAAGCTTTGTTGCAGATGGTGATCAGTCACCAGTTTCATGCACAGCTGGATAAGGCAAGGCATTCCTTATCTGGGAGTATCATTTGTTCTCCCTGTCTAAGGTTAAAAACAACAGAACCTTCCTGAAAGCAAACTCTTAAAACAAACCAAATGCTGTAACTTGATAAAAAATAAAATGATTACATTCATATTTCTCCAACAACTGGTTTTGTGAAAAAAACTGTTGGAGATATCTGGTTTTGCCAGAAAAACTAAAATATAAGTGTCCTTTCAATAAAAGGTATATTTTTGAGATTCTACTATTTTGTCATGTCACTCTTGACCAACCTTTAGTTTGACTGGTATCACCTTAACTAAATAATAAAAAGTATGTTTTTTTAAAAATGTATAAAAACAGAGTTATCTGTTTTTGCAAATGAACTCTTCATATACTATGTGTGTGTGTGTGTGTGTGTGTGTGTGTGTGTGTGTGTGTGTGTGTGTGTGTGTGTGTGTGTGTCAGACAGAGAGAGAGAGAGAGAGATTTTGACAGCTGGAAAATAATAGCTTGACCTGTAAATTGCTATATAGCATGAAGTCATATATACTATGTATGTGTATACGAATAGGCTTATAAATCAAGCCGAACATCTATACAACTGTGCTGATCTTTATGTATTGTGCCATAGCAGAGCAATCTGCTTTTGCAACTTCAAAACAGCCCTCACCTTAGAAGTGCATCGCAGACAAATTAATTATTGAGATGATTTGAAGACATTCTATCACTGAACATTTTGTTCTGCTGTGGAGCGTTCTGCCTTCCAGGAAGTGAAGGATGTGTTATCCCCTGTAGATCAAGGTTGTAATATTCTCAGCTTCCTCTGAACAGACACGCACACGCACATAAAACATGCTGTACCTCTCTTCTGTCCTACTTTGAAAATCTACTTTAGTTATTAGTTTGAAAACTTATTTTTGTCTCTTTTTAACTCAACTACTGCACCCCAACCCCTTCTAGTCCTTGGGAAGATTTTTATTTTTTTGTAAGAGCATAAGACCATTAAAAGGAGAGAAGGTAAAGAAGAACCCACTTAGACGCGAGAGTAGCATGGGTTAAGGGTTTTTAAAAATGTGTGGGTGAAGACCAGTAAGAAGGTAGTGACTAAAAAGGAGACTCCAAATGTGTTCTGACTCCATTACTTCTTTAGCTTTAGCTTTACTTGATAATTTTCTTCCAGATACTATCTTCCACAGGCAGCACATACTGTGAATATATTCTGTTACATTACCAATATAGATAGTTTTTTTTAAGTCAAGTAATTTTCTATACTTTGTTTTAGGATCCTCCTCCTTGAATGCGAAGCACTACCTGTGGGCCTTTTGGCCATTTTAATGGCATACACCCTATATATCTGTGAAAGCTTGAAATGTGTTTTCTACTTTTCAACAATGTAACCTTTTGGTCTTTGAGTTAAGTAATTTTTTTATTTTGTTTCTGGGGTTTTTGTTTGGTATGTTGGCCTGAGTTCTCTGACTATACAAGTGCCAGTCTGTATAAAGGGAAGCTAAAATGTGGCAAAAACTAAACTTCTTAATGTCTTGCCAGTACCAGTATGAACAGAGACACGCCCATTTTTATGATACTTTAAAAGTAGGGTCGTAACTGTCACTTTTTCCTAATTCCCTCTAAGGAGGAAGCTTTAATATTTCCAAAACAAGTCCCCATTTTTTCCACAAATACTTTCAGTTTTACACAATTGTAAAGACACAAGATGCCATTTAATTATCAAAAATTGCTGACTCTCTTAGAAAATATTTTGCAGCAGAAACATGCTTAGGCCCAGCCTCATGGCTTTTATCATTGGAAACCAGAAAATCTTTTACCTGACTCCGCCAGATAGATTTGCTCCGCATATCCATCTGGAAACCTTCCGTTGAAGTAATTTTGGGAAGGGGCGAAAATACTGGTTAGCTGATTGGCCTATGTTGGTGATAGACGGGCCAAATGAACCAATCAGATTCGTCGTCGCTCGTAACAGAGCGACGACGAAAACACAACCACAAGCCAAGCTACTCTTGCTGCTGCAGGTAAAGGCTCGTTAGCTCAGCAAATAAATACTCTGTAATTCCGATAAAACTTGCTCGATAGCCACGCTAACGCTAGTTTCATCGGCTGAAACCGCCATGTTGTTTAGACTGAACTGACGCGCTTCCCGTTGCGTCACACCTCAACCCGCCTCAAAGCCAACGCTGATTGGACGTTCGTTTGGTGAACGGCTCCAAATTTTCTTTAACGGAGAGTATCCAGACTGATCTGCGAGTGAAACCTTGAAAGCTCGCGAGATCAGGATGGTCTCACGAGGCTAGAAAATCTTACCTTTTCAGCAAGATATGGCACGTCTTTGTCTGGAAAAGAAAGATACAGATTAGTGGCTGTGGTCAAATCGATGAAGTAAAGCCACTAGTCTTCTCAGACAGGATGCAGAGTTGGACCTCATCCATTTACATGTCGCCATATCCGCATAACAGTCAGAAATGGTATAAGGGATATATATGGTGAAATATTGCATGGACTTTGCACTTCTTTGCTGAATCTTTGTTTTGTTGGTGTTTAGTGTATATTAAACACGTGAGAGGCTTGATAGATAAGCTAACACATGGTGCGTGTTAGCTTCTGCTCATTTTCTTTTAATGTTTAAGCACTTGAGGAATAGATAGACTCAACACATCCTGAATGTAATGAATAAGGATAACTGTGAAGATGATTTTTATTTTTTGAGTTTGAGTATTGTCATGGTTTTTAGGTGTTTGGCCCACATGCAGAACACAATCGGGAGGCAGAAGGCAGTTTAAAGTGTTTATTTAGGAAAACAGAGATACAGTGATGTGGAGGAGCCTCGTCGGGCGAGCACCTGACTGAAACGTGAGAACGGGACCAATTTCTCTGCGGACGAAGGAAACAGAGAGTTACGCTGTGCCGTGGGAATCAACCTGTACGGTTTGTGGTTTGCTTACCGGTGAGTTCGGGAAACCTAGCCAGGGGGAGTGGAGCTGAGAGATGGATTCAGCAGATCTCTCCTCTATGGTGGTGAGAGGTGACTGAGCAACAGGGCAGATGGAGCTATGGCGGGGTCCGAGCAGCACCGATGGAGGGAGCAGTGGTCAGTGAGAAGCTGGAGGAACCAGGGAGTTACGGTGGGGTTCTCGCCCGGCTTGGTAACACCAAGAGAGCACGAGGGAGTGTCTGGGACGGGATCCAGGGGAGTGAGAGCCAGAGGACTTGACTTGGGACGTCAGAACATGAGCGGATGCTTGGAGTGGGATCCAGAGCGTGAGGCAACTGAGGTGTACCACACAAGGTTAACACTCTGGCGTCCTCCAGCTGTTAGCTCACTGCCTAAATACTCCCAGCCACGGTGCTGAACGAGGCGCAGGTGCGCGTCACACCCACCAGCCAACTGCAATCACCTGCAGAGAGAGAAAAAGAGAGAGAAAAGGCAGGGCCGGCAGAAAACTGCACACCGCTGCCTGCTGAGTTTAGTATAACATGTATTAAAGATGTGTGAGAGGCCAGCGCCATCTTAGCAGCTAGCATTAGCTTTGCAATTCTAGGGGCAATTGTGCCGTAGAACACGACAACCCGGTTCTTTAAAAAGGCTTGTTACAATGAAAAAATGGACTCGAGTTAATGACAGAGTAACTTACTAAATATGGAAAAGGAAATACAGGAAAGGTATGGGCAGTATGCCATATTGCTCAAGCATTGTGTTTGTTAACTTTCTTTGAGGCAGACACGCGTGTTGCACTTTGTGAAATATGGCTGCAGGCAGATACAGGACAGCTGGATAATTCCTGATAACTCCGGCTAAAGTGAAGATTACTGATAAATAGGGGTTTGTCCCAAATCAGAGGATGCATCCTAAAATGCATCCCCTGACTTGGGTCCTTCAAAGACCTTAAAATCAGTGCAGGCTGGAAGTGATCATTTGTGATAGTAGTCTTGAACAGTCCTCCCCGCCCTTACGTCAGTGACAACACGAGGCATAGATCTGTGATACCCGTATATATATATATATATAAACTCCTCTCTCACCGATCCCTCATACTCTTGAGCAGGGTAGGTGGCTCTCCATTTCTCAAGCACAGGTCCTGGGAGCTTGAGAGCTCTTCGTACAATCTTAGCAGTTCCTAAGATTGTGCTAAAAAAGTAAGACAGGGTAAAAAAAGCACAGTGGAGGGGGTGTGTGTGCCTCTGTATTTTAGTGTAATCATGTGTGTGTGTGTTTGTCTGTGAACTGTGATAGCACTTGCAGTCATTAGTCTTTGATAGTGATGGAATGTTATCAGGCAGTTCAGTTCAGCGCACTCTGTTTCAAGATGTTAGATTTCACTGAGCGTCTGGTTTATAAAACATCCAGGAGAAATTGATTGCAGAGAAGCCAGTTTAGATAATAGCATTTGTTTTGGGTAGGCAGACTCTTGTTTTTTCTGTCTGCCATAAAAGTATCGCTGGTTCTTCTCATTGCTGATTCCAAACAGCCAAAATTTTGATCATTCTGCTAGGGTCCAGCTTCCAGCTTTCTCCAAGATCATTCCCATCCTGCAAGCAAATTCAGAAACAGCAGCTGGCCTGCAGTTCTGCTTACACAGCATTTCAGTCTGAATGCTGGTAGCAGCCATATCCCTCAAATAGATAGATAGATAGATAGATAGATAGATAGATAGATAGATAGATAGATAGATAGATAGATAGATAGATAGATAGATAGATAGATAGATAGATAGATTTTTATTACAGACTCAGAGTCCAGGTTACATACAAAGAGAATACAAAGACAATAAAAGAATAAAAAGTACAAAAAATAGTTCAGGCAGCTTTGAAATGGGCCAAAACAGCTGCCAACGTTTTTACAATTTCTCGATACTCCAGGTAACCACCAGCTCCAAAAAGCAGAAATCCTGTTATCATAAATCCAATTTTGAACAGATTTTTCACATCCTCGACTGACAAAATGGAAAGACACAAAAAAAGGGTTGTTATGCCACTTAACATAGCTGGGACCAAAATATCAAGATAAACTATACCCTTTCAATGGAATCAAGAAACATTAACATATATATCGGACTCAAAATTCCTAATGTACACTTGAAACCTTTCTTAACTATTTATCTTTATTTAAAAAATGAGAAGCAGAACAGGTGGATCAAAATCCCTCTGTTAATGATGAGTCCTATTAATTGTATCAAAATGACTATCCTTCCAAAGTTTTGTTTCCTTTTTCAAATGCTGCCTTCCGCTATACCTAAAAGAGAGTAGGTTACCCCACCCAGTGGCGTAGGAATGGGGGGGGGGGGCAAGGGGGGCAAGTGCCCCCTCACTTTTTGGACCCCACTTTTGAGATAAAATTTTATTTTAACTTTTTCCATTATTTTGATAAATACAACAATAAGAAAGCTATCAATATCAACAAGAAGTATTTGGCTACCTAATTAATTGATAGTGTTACTGTCATTGAATTCAATTCTTATTATTAATTAATTTGTTTTCTCCTAATTAAATTTTTAATTACTTGAAGTCTACTGGTTATTTCATTATCTTTTTAATGTTCAAATTCATTATTATTATTTTGTTTAATATGGGTTAAGCTTCAGTACTCTTAGTATGTGTAAATTGTTTACATTTTGTATGACTATGTACTGTTTACTGGGACCTAGTTAATAAGTAACATGTGTGGGCATCTTCTCGGTATCCAACTTTTATGAGTCTGTCCACTTAAAGACCTCTTGACTCATGCACTATAGTCACTGCCTTTCAAACCATTAAGACAAAGAAGACAAGATTTAAACCAAGACCTAGGATAACATGAATTTTTACAAGAACCCACTGATTCCCAGCGTAGTAAGTTATATTTTTTTTATTATCAATAATTGTACACTTGTTATGTCAAAACCATTTTACTCTGCAATCAACATTAGTAACTTTAAAGGGGAAGTCCGGTCAACAAGGAAAAATCAGGGGATCATTAGCTATACCTAAAACTAATACGTTTGTGGTTATTTAATGAATTTAGCGTTAATCAATAAGAAAAAAACAATAAATTGTCATCTGGATCACTGTGTATGGGGGTGGCCATTACTGCCCTAGTATGGGCAGTAATGGTCGCCTGACATCACATCCTGTGGCGTGGGTAAGTGGAGAGCCGACGGCAGTTCGCCGCGTATTAGCAGCTGTAGGAGCTGTTGGACACAGCTGCGATCAACAACAATTATTTCGGATTTCCAGAGGACTTCACCATTGAAATTCTCGAGAGCTATTGTTGAAGCAACAATGCTCACGTGCATGGCAGTTGGATGTAACAATACATCGGGTAAAAGTGGAAAAAACATTAGTTCTATTTCATCCCTACTGACCGACAGAGGCGGTGCTTCAAGCACTGAATGATCACTCTTGCGCTTGCGCAGGTCAAGAATTAGTATCAACAAAGTCACCTGTGACCTGCCGGTGATCAGCGGAAGCCTATATAGGCACGTGACACCGGTAGTTCAGTCCCTTCTCATCTTCTCGCATGCAGGTTTGTTGTGAGCTGTTCTTTCTACAGACACGTGAGTTTTGTTGTATTACCGCTTTCTCCGTCAGCTCGCTGTCAGTAGCCCCGTGATCTTTTGTGGTCGAAGCTGCGGGCGTGCTCGCCCTCCAGGGGCTGCGCGAGCGACAATTGTTGTGCCTACGGAACTCATCTGGTGTTCGGTGAGTCTGTTTTCTTTCATTTTCGAAACCCCGCAGGTAGCATCTTGCCCCGCTGGTGTTGCTTAAGTTAGCAGCTGGTGATGACTGCTCGTTTTGTTTACTTATCGGTGGAGTTTCCTGCCCGTGCTGAGTTCTTTGGTTAAACCTGATTGAAACAAGTTGGTTACTGTTTACAATTACCTCCGCAGTGGCGTTTTGTGCCCGTGCTGTTTTTTTTTTTTAGTTCAACATAATTGAAACACCTGGTTTCCGTTTAGATTTATCTCACTGGTGGCGATTTCTGCCCTGTCAGGTGGGTGACGTTGCTCCTGAGTACGGGCTCCATCACTGAGAGATGGAACGTCTCTGTTGTTCCACTTGCTTAGCCCCTTTGCATCCTGAGGATGGTCATGACCTGTGCCCCCCTTGTCTGGGTGTTGACCACCTCAAGGAGGCGCTTACCAAGGCTGCCTGCTCCAATTGCAGCGTTCTGCCCCATGCAGCGCGGCTGGCCCGGCTGTCCTCAGTTGAACAGCCTGTTCGCTGGATGGGCTCTCATCAACAGGAACAGCTGCCCCCTGGCCAGGGGTTATGCTCTAAACACCCTGCCACAGATGCTCCGCTAACAGCTGGGAAGAAGTCCCGCCATTCGGGAGGTGGGCTGTCTTCTAAGGTAGATCAATTTTCCTCGGAGTTAGCCCAGTCTGCTCCAGTCTTTGCGTCCTGCCCCTGTTCAGGGGTTGGTCTTGTCTCCAGCTACCAATGAAGCTTCAGTCCTCAATGAGGACGCCCTCTCGGTGGCGGCTTCTGACACCCTTTTTCGGGGGGAACCCCAGGTACATAGCCCACAGGTGTCGGATGTTGAATCCAACATCTCTCTGGGGGGCATGGGGGAGTCAGTGGCAACTCCTATTAGAGCTGCCCTGGCACAGTTGCGGGTGGATTCTCCACAGGTCCACCTCCCACCTCTAGCGTCTTTTTCAGGTGCCGTGAGACTGGGACAGCCTCCTTCGCTGTACTGCCTTCAGAGGAGTACATCAGGGAACTCCACACCTGCTGGTCTGATACTCAGGCTCTTTCTCACCCGACATCAGATGGAAGAGCCTTTGCCGCAATGCAGGAGGCCCCAAAGTTTGGGTTAGGGCAGATGCCAGCGGTGGAACCTGGCATTGCCTCCCTCATTGTTCCTCCGTGGACAGCGGGTGCTAGCTCGTAGAGTAGGCCCTACGAGCTAGCGCCCGCTGTCCACGGCCACAGTGTCACATCACCGACGATCTGCTCTGCCGAGCCTACGATTCGGGTGCTAGGATGGGGCATATTGGGAACTCCCTCTCCCATTTATTGCTAGGTCTTGCATCTTCCCTGGAGGCACGATCGCTTTACCAGTCGACTCAAGGCATGTTGGATGCGTCTCTGCAGGCTTTTGCCTTGATGTCAAGGGAGCGTTGTCCACCCTGGTCCATGCTCGGCGTCAGGTGTGGCTGGCTCAGTCGCCACTCACTGAACTCTGCAGACGGACACTGCGCTCCTTGCCGGTGGTTCCAGGGAAACTTTTCTCCTCGGCTGTGGTCGAGGCTCTAGAACGCACTGCCCAGGCTTCTCGCTCCAGGCAGCAGCTCGGGGGGCTCCACAGGCGTGACAGTCGGCCTGTGAATACTTGGGAAGCTTCTGGCTCAGGACCGCGGTCATCTCGTTTGTCCGTTGCCCCAACCTTGCCTCAAGATCCTGCTTCCAGGGTGACTCGAGCCCAGACAGTCCGGTCAGGGATTGTCCGTAAGGAGGGAGGCTTTGCCATTGTGCTTCTGACCAAAGAGAAAACACGTTGTCTGTAGCCAACATTTGGAAGAACGATGTCTTCAAGATGACATGAGAGTGAGGATTTTTGGTAGGCTTTTCTTTTTTTATGATGTAGAATTTGCCGTAACATTTGTTTACCCGATCAGAGCGGCGGAGTGATACAACGAACTTGGAAAGAGTGCTTACTGTTGTGAAGCCCACTTATTTTATACGACTTTGGTCTTATTTTTTTCTAAAGTCGCTTGTAAATTTTGTGAGTTGCGGGTTGCAGTTTTTTTTGGGCTTGTTTCTGAAAGTGAAGTTGATTGTTTGGGGTCTAAACTAAGTGATGCCGAAATATCCCTCCGCCTCTTAATGCACTGCAGCTCATCGTGACAGGAGCAGAGAGATAACTCAGAAAGAGCCGATCTGGCCGTATTTTCTGCAGTTTATGGTGCAATAACTGATGATAACTGCTGAAAGTAGATTAGGCGGTGCAGATCACCATTTTGAGCAGAGATTGGTTCTAAAGATGAGTTTTATACTCATCTTATAACATTGCAGAACCCAAACCGAAAACCGTACTTTAATGCTTATTTGTTGTCTTTTTATGTCTCTAAAATGTAAAATTAGTATTAATTTAAATTTAAATGCTTAATACCACGTCTATCTTTGTTTAAGAGGTTAAAAAAACTATTTTGCCATGAAAACGTATATTTATTTACAAGGGGACAGATAAGGCATTGGGACTTGCTCTACAGCCGATACCGCACAGTGACGCCACAACTGGGGCCATAAAAGGACCTTCAAATGAAAATTACTCTTCAAATGAAAATTACTCTTAATTAAAAAAGCTTATCATTTATTGAACAGTATGTAATAATTGTATATTTAAACATTGTTCTTTGTCTTTGAGATAATACCAAATTTAATCTGTCAATATCTGTTGTTTTCCCTTATCCTAAATTGAGTAACTCAATTACATTTTATGCACAACCTTAAGTTTAATGACCTGTGGTTGCCTATGCCTCTTGGGGTAGTTCTTTGTTTGGTAAATACCTCCTAAATGTTGAGAAGATAATGATATAATGATGCGCCTTGAAAAAATAACTCTTAAGCCTACAGTGCTGACATAGATGTAGATGTACTGATTGCTTCTCTAATCAGCATGCTCATTAAACATGTTAAATAGGGGTGCATTTTGTCTTCTTTGTCTTAATGGTGCATTTCACTATAATACCTTATCTATCTTATTTGCCCCCCCCCCCCACATTTTAAAACCTTCCTACGCCCCTGCCACCTCCAGTCAAATTACAGGATTGATGAGCCATGACCTTTCACAGCATGACCTATGACATAAGATTTATGACTGCGTGACCTATGACCTAAGATTTATGACTTGTGACCTATGACCTAAGATTTATGATTACTAGATGCGTGACCTGTAACCTAAGACCTATGGCTTGCGACCTATGACCTAAAATTGATGACATGTAACCTATGCTACTTGACCTCCCAGCCACCCCCTCCACCTCCAAGTGAGGTTGCCGATAACATGAGCAGCCTGTGTCTGTGTCTCAGTCTGTGTCCATTCAGTTGAATTCAGGGCATCCAGTTGTGATTACTTCAGGGTGAAGCTAGCTCAGCAAGGAATGTGAGCATGCGGCTTGCTGTCCTTTATGAGGGTTCTCTGGCTGTTGGAAGCTCGGCGCAGCAGAGGCTGCAGTGTATTTGCACCGTCCAGCCGTGGGAAACTGCTTCATACAGGCTTGACTCAGTTTTCCTGCAAAAGCTGAGAAACATCACAAAAGATGGTTTCTGTAGAGGCTGGTTCCTTGCTCCAGTGTCTGATTCTGCAGAAGACAGATTGCAGCCCCGGTGCCTCCGTCTCTCCAGTATAGACGTCTCATCGCGAGGGCCCACAGAAAAGAGAAAGATGAAGGGGGAGAGCGTGGATTCATAGCAGTGGCACCCTGCTCTGATGGGACAGTTCCTTAGAAAGTGAGCGTGCAGCTTCTAACATTTCTTATGGCTTCAGCCTTAATCTTGTTACATACTCCAAGAGTAGAGAGACATTTTCAGGGTTGTGAAAAACAGAAAAAAATTAATTTTGACTGTCTTTATTCATAATCTACGAGAAACGCAGTTGGCAAACTCCAATGAAACCCTTTCCACTGTAGCTATAACACAACCTCTATGTCACAACTGCAACTGTGAGTACATCACAACTGTGACAGACAAAACAACAGCACAATGGTGGCGGAGTTTTTCAGAGCAATGCAGCAGGGAAATGTTAGAAGTTGAGGAGGAAAAAGATTCCTTGCTGTTATTAGCAAGCACGAGCATCAAAGGCACCGGAGATTACTTTTATTTATTTATTTTTTAAACTTTATGTTTTTAAGGTTATTTTTATACATGACACAGCATAACATAAGAGAAAAAAGGTAACATAAGTGGAAAAAAAGAGAGAAAAAAAAACATGGACAGTGAACATTCTTCAGAACAGAACAGAGGTTGCCAAGGGAGGGGGGACTGCATTACACCACAAAAAAAAACAAAAAACAAACTTGACACATTATTGGATCACAGGGTACAAAATATGTAAATTTCCATGAAGGGTCTTATAAAGGAGGAATTTTTATCCAGAAGGACCACGTTCAGCCACAACGTGCAGCACTAAACCCCAATTACCACCCCTAGTAGTAAGTAAAAAAAAATCAACTTACTTTTGAATTTCTATATGTCAACCATTTCAACCACTATTTTTGAATTTTGTTTTCCTGGAGTCTTATGGAGAAGGTAAGCGTTTCCATCTCACAAATTTCTTCAACAGTGGCCAACCAGTCACATAGTGTCGGAGGGCTCCTACCAAGCCACTTTCTTGTTATTGATTTCTTTCCAGCTATGAGTAATATTTTTAGAAGGTACTTATCCTTAGTACTGAGTTCACTTGGTTGCTTAGATATATAGTTTTAACATCCTGCTCAATGTCAAAACCAAGATGTTCAGCCACTCATCCTCTGTCAGCGATATTTTTGCTTCCTTTTCCCAAATATTTTTAATATATAGTGTAGATATTCTGGACAGCTCTTCTTATTAAATTTACCTTTATATGCATCGATAAAGATATTAATGATGTCTTGATGAATTTTTTCTGGTATTTTAATATTTTTATTAAAATGGTGCCTGAGCTGCAGCTATCTGAAAAAGTCCCATTTGTCAAGATCAAATTTTTCCTGCATTTGTTGGAAACTTTCCAGATAGGCCCCAGATGAAATCACGCAGTATGATGTAGTACCTCTTCTGGTTAGTTGGTTAAATCTTAGATCACGTTGTGCTGGTATAAAGTCCCTATCGTGCTCAATCCATCTCAATAACCTCGTTTTCCTTTCTAGAAGTGGGTCTCGAAACTCCCTAAACCAGATGTTGAGAGGGACTTTTGTGGAAACACACAACTCATCAGCATGTCTAGTCTTGAGGTGTTTGTCCCCCAGCAGAGCCTGCAGAGGGATATCAATTTGACTTAGTTCTAGTTCTTTCCATTTTGCCTCATATCCCTCTTCACACCAATAAACCGCAAATTGCAGTTGAGCTGCTTTGTAAAAACTTTCCAAAGTGACATTCCCCCTTTATCTCTTGGTAATTGTAACGTTTTGTAGCGTACTTTTGGTTTCTTGTTCTGCCATATAAATCTGGAAATGATCCGGTTCCACTTGTTAAACTGCTTGGTAGGAATTTCTATTGATAAAGATTGAAAAAGGAACAACAGTTGAGGTAGGATGATAATTTTTATGATTTCTATTCAGGGGGCCCATTTGTCCAGGTTATTTTTAATTTTATTGGTCATAGTACCATAATTCGCCTTGCATATTTTGTTTAAATTCTTTGGTAATATTAACACCTAAATATTTCATGGTTCTTGCTTTCCAATTAAAATTGTAGTGATTACTTATATCCTCTCGGGGTAAGTAATTAAAGCACATGGTTTGAGTTTTCCCTATATTTAATATATAGCCTGAATGAAGTCCAAATTGGTGGAGGCAGGACATGAGGTTAGGCAGACTGGCATCTGGGTCAGCTATGGTCACCAGGAGGTCATCGGCGTATAGACATGATTTGTATTCTCTGCCCTTAAATGGGATTCCCTTAATTTCTGGATCTTCTCTAATTTTTTGAGCAAGTGGCTCTATAAAAAGTGCAAAGAGGATCGGGCTCAAAGGACAGCCCTGCCGGCATCCTTGTTCCAATGGGATTGTGCCTGAAAGGCTACCATTTATTTTGATCCAAGCTATTGGCAAGCTGTATAATGATTTTAAACAACTTATAATTGTATTATTAAAGCCAAACCGATGTAGAACCAAATACAGGTATTCCCATCTTACAGAATCAAAGGCTTTTTCAGCATTGAAACTGATTGCTAAAGATTTCAAATTACTTCTGCTCATAATGTCGAGCAGATGAGATGCTCGCCTCACATTATCCTGTGTGCGTCTATTTTTCACAAATCCTGTCTGGTCTGAATCAATCAGTTCAGGAATAATGTTTTCTAGTCTGTTGACAATTATTGAATTGAATATTTTATAATCAACATTCAAGACCGAAATGGGCCGGTATGAGCTACACTCGTTTTTATCCTTTCCTGGTTTTGAAATAACTGATATTATTGCTTGTTTCCAGGATGGTGGAGTCTCACCTCCTTTAAGGACATGGTTAAAATATTTTAACAATAAAGGTGAGATGGATCTCCTAAAACATTTATGCCATTCTGCTGGTAATCAGTCTCCTCCTGGTGACTTACTTGTTTTCAATTTTGAGATAGTCTTATCGACCTCTGCTGGCGTTATATCTGCAGATATCCACTTATTTTGCTCCTTGCCAATCGAGGGGAGGTCTAAGGGAAGCTCTTGTAATATATTTCAAATCCGTCCGTCCGTCCGTCTTCTTCCGCTTATCCGGGGTCGGGTCGTGGGGGTAGCAGCTTCAGTAGGGAGGCCCAGACGTCCCTCTCCCCAGCCACTTGGGCCAGCTCCTCAGGAGGAATCCCAAGGCGTTCCCAGGCCAGCCGGGAGAGAGAGTCCCTCCAGTGTGTCCTGGGTCTTCCCCTGGGCCTCCTCCCGGTGGGACGTCCCCGGAACACCTCACCAGGGAGGCGTCCAGGAGGCATCCTGACCAGATGCCCGAGCCACCTCAACTGGCTCCTCTCGACGTGGAGGAGCAGCGGCTCTACTCTGAGTCCTCCCCGGATGACTGAGCTCCTCACCCTATCTCTAAGGGAGAGCCCAGACACAGTACGGAGAAAACTCATTTCAGCCGCTTGTATCCGGGATCTCGTTATTTCAGTCATGAGCTTTGGGTCTACCATAGATGATGGTAGGAACGTAGACCGACCGGTAAATCGAAAGCTTCGCCTTTTGGCTCAGCTCTCTCTTCACCACAACGGATCGGTACAGCGCTCGCTTCACAGCAGACGCTGCACCAATCCGCCTGTCGATCTGAGCTCCATCTTCCACTCATTCGTGAACAAGACCCCAAGATACTTGAACTCCTCCACTAGGGGCAGCACATCCTCCCCAACCCGGAGAAGGCACTCTACCCTTTTCTGGTTCAAGACCATGGTCTCGGATTTGGAGGCACTGATTTTCATCCCAGCCGCTTCGCACTCGGCTGCGAACCGCTCCAGTGAGAGCTGTAGATCACGCCCTGATGAAGCCAATAGGACCACGTCATCCGCGAATAGCAGAGACGCAATCCTAAGGCTACCAAAACGGATCCCCTCAAAACCTTGGCTGCGCCTAGAAATTCTGTCCATAAAAGTTATGAACAGAATCGGTGACAAAGGGAAACCTTGGCGGAGTCCAACTCTCACCGGAAACGAGTCCGACTTACTGCCGGCAATGCGGACCAGACTCTGACACCGGTCGTACAGAGACCTGACAGCCCTTATTAAAGGGTCCGGTATTCCATACTCCCGGAGTACCCCCCACAGGATCCTTCGGGGGACATCTGGGGAAAAACACATCTGGTTGGAAATAGGATTTTTAATTTTAAAGATGGATCTGTCAAATTGTTGTTGTTTTAGTCGCCAGGCTAATATTTTTTTTGCTCGTGATCCATTCTCATAATAAGTTTGTTTAATATATTTGAGATCAAGTATGACTTTGTCATTGAGCTTCCTATTTAGGTTTACTTTTATTGCAGCTATCTGCTGTAGTAGATAGGGGTCCTTGGTTTCAGTATGTTTCTGAATGCTTAGCTGTTTACTCAGGTCAATGAGTTATTCAGATTTTTCTTTTTTCTTCCTTGATGCCCACATTATAATTTTCCCACACAGTAATGCTTTTGCCACATCCCATACTAGACATTTCCTCACTGTTATTAAATTCTACATATTTTGTAAATTCCTTGTTAATAAATTCCTCAAATTTGTTATCATTTAACAGAGCTGTGTTCAGTCTCCATATCATTATCTTAGGGGGGGAATCTAAAAATATTTTCAAGTACATCCCAGAGTGATCTGAGACATCCCTAGCACCAATATTATAATCTAGAACCCTGTATCTGTCAGCTCTAAATAAGAAAAAAATATAAATTCTTGAATAAACACCGTGAGGGTGAGAGAAAAAGGTAAACTCCCTAGCAAAAGGATGGCATTCCCTCCAGACATCGAATAACCCAATCTTTTTGGTCAGTTTGTTTATATACAGGGATTCAGAGTTGATTTTTTTAAAGGACTTGAGGAATCCAGTGAAGGATGCAGTTGTGCATTCCAGTCCCCCCCTCAAATCAAAACACCAGATGTTTCAGTCAATATAAGATCAAATATTTTATCAGTAAATGATTTGTCATGCCCTGGGGGTCTATGTACATTAAATAAAGTTACTTCATTTGAGTCTAGTTTTTCCCTCACCAAAACAAAACGGCCTTCTCTATCTGTGATTTGTTTAGATACCTGAAAATCCACATTATTTGCAATTAATATTGCCACGCCCCTAGAGTTTCCATTTGAGTGGGAGGAATAAAATGTCCTTTTAAACCCCATTTTTTTTTTATTTTTCATGGTTCTCTTTTGCTAAATGGGTTTATTGCCAGAAGATAATTTGTTGCTGTTCTCTCTTCATTTTAGCTATGAGTTTTACTCTTTTAATCAGATTCTGTAGCCCGTGACCATTAATAGTAATTGTATTGCTGTTGGAACCAGGGCTTTGAACCGGTCAAGGAACAAAAACGAAAACCGGGAACTTTTTGTATTTTACAGGGAACAGAAACGAAACCGGAAACGTTATTATTTTTTATGTTCTGGAACTGGAACACTTATTTAAAAATAATGGTAACCGGTTAATACCGGTTTTATTTTGTTCCTCAAACTTTTTGTTGCCTAATTAACAAAAAAAAAGTAATTATTTTCCTGCGCACGTTACTATGATGGCTGAGGTTCACTTCCTGTGTGACATCACATCACACATTCGCTGACTGAATGTAGAGAGAGCGGTGTCTCCACTAGAGCTACACATCCTAAATAAGAGGTAAATTACGATCCATCGTTAAGTAAAACGCTCATTCCAAACACAATATCAATAGCTATATTTGTCAAACGAAAGGAACGAAATTAACCGTTCTGGGAACAGTTTTTTTTGTTCTAACCAGTTCGGGAACGTCATTATTGGTGAAACTCATAACCGGAAACGTTATAAAAACGTTATAATTCCGTTTCTGTTCGGAACGAACTGATTGGGAAAAAAAATCGGTTCAAAGCCCGGGTTGGAACATATATCTTTAAATGAATATATCCCTCTAACGTACACATCCAAGGCAACCTTAACAATAGAATATTTGCAAAAAATAATAACAGAGAACTTAAAACCTGAAAACGTGCTAAAAGAACGACTTCCAAAACAAAAAGGACCCAAAAGAGAGTCCTGGGTGAAGAAAAAAGTCCCCATGAGACTCTTTCCATGGGGGGTCTCTCCAGTGCAAACTGACATAGCTCGGTATGAGTATTAGCTCAGTGCACAATCAATCAGAGCCCTTAAACCGGCCCCCAGAACATCTGTCAGGTGTTATCTATTTTAAATCAGTAACGTATTTCTTGTTAACATTAGCGAAGTTTGAAAGAAAGGTTATTATAGTGTCTGACAATGTCTCTCTATGAAAATATTCAGATCTTAGTCCACACGTTGGATCAGATCACTGTGATTGTTTATCTTACCGCTTCAGTTTTAACGAGCAGCACTTAACTTATAGAAGCTGCCGCGTCTCCAGCTTCATGGCGGAATCCGCTGAGTTTTTTCCGTACTCTTTCTCCGTGTGCATCGGAGCTCTGTTGTTTGGCTTCTGCCGTCACCCAGGAAAGTCTGTCCAGTTTCTTCATCAGCGCTGCTGTGGCATATTTTGCATGAAATCCCCAACATGGATAAGATATCTGCCAAAGTGGTCCATCGATTGGAGCATTGCTTCAACTCTCTGTCTTTCACCTTCCATCGCCGCTTCCTGCACAGCCCTCCTTTTGTCCAAGAACGCAAGTGACGACTCAAATCCTGCTTAGCTGCTGCACCTCTTCCTGGACCGTGGAGCAGAAACAGATGAGGGGGATGGACAAATGTCCGATGTGTGTGCTGCAACTGATTCTGAACAGGGAGGTGTGGCCGTTGGTAGTCCCAATATCGAAAGCTCAGTCACATTAGGCAGGCAATCAAGCACTTAGCTCCCAAGGTCTGCCATACTGATGGTGGATAAAGAGCATGCCGCATGGGATGAGTCCTGAGTCATGAGGGCATCTGACAGTCCTTCATCAGGCTCTGACTCCATTTTCTACAAAGTGAAATAATATAAGGTTGTCAGAAACCACAAATACAACCACAATAAATACAAAATTTAAAAACAATACATCATATGCTTGCTATGATCACAAAAAAACAGTATTTTTGCTAAGCAAGTCTTTCTTATGGCATAAACTTTAATTGCCAACTGAAGTGTGCTTTATGTTTAAACAGTACTAAATATCATACAAACACCATGATGCCTTTAGTACAGCTTGTTGTTGGCTTGTTTTATGCCCTGCTGTAGTTCCTGTTGTAGGCCCTGTTCACAATCCAATACTAGTAGAATGTTGGTAGTATAGTTTCATTTGTGAACCCAGTTGTAATATAACAATCAGCATGTGTCTATGAATTAAACCTCATGGTGGTATAGCAGATTGTGTATTTCTGTATGTATTTAAAGGGCTCTTTTTTGGTTATCACATTGTGAAAACAATGGTATTAGAAAAGTAGTGCCTATAAAAGTTATTTAAAAAGGCATTTTCAGTTATATCCACCATTCAGTCAGAGATTTGGTTGTTTATTTGGCATTACCTAATGAGAAACAGAGATGTTTCTCAAAATGGTGGTCTTCCACCATCCCTCTTCTTTGTGATGACACGATGTTTGGCTTTCTCAAATTTTACGTCTTTCCAGGGGTCCGTTCTTCGTACGTCGCTAACTCAGTTAGCAGGATTTTATTGTTGACGATTTGGCATGATCTTGGATCGTTTGGTTCTTCGAAAGACTTCCTGCACTTGTTGTCATAGCAACATGTGCGCCAGCTTAAGCCTGCTCGAGAGCAGGCTTATTTCATGTAAACAAGATTAGATTGCGGCTGTATAAGCGGAGGAAATAGGGAAGTCTGGCGCAGCCATGTCCATTTTTACGACAGCAACCTGTTGCGGAAGGTGCAAGAATAATTTGCAAAGTTTTTCAAATAAATCGTGTATTGCGCAATAGACAGGATCCTTTAGCGCAGCGCGACAGTGTAATTGTAGAGAGATTTTCTTGGTGGATGTTATAAACAGACAAACACATCATTTAACAGTGGCTTTTAAAGAGGAAAAAGTGGTGTTAGAGCCATAAATAGAAAAGATTTAAGTTATTACATATGTATGATGGTTTGCTTTTTATTTTTATCATATTCAGTAAGAAGATTTGTTCAGGCTATTTTATTGTGAAGTTTAGTTTACTTTGAAAGGCTTGCTTCCTGTCGAGCCGTATATTGTATTAGAAAAAACTATGGATGGATTATCTAGACACGGAGCAATACAGTTTTACCGTGTAAACTGTGGATGACTTGGAAAAGGACGATTTTCATTTTTTTTTAATAAAGATTTTTTTTTGGTAAAATTCCCAGTTTGCACGTGTCCTTTACTTCCCGTGTCTAAGGAATGACACTGAAATTTGGATCTCTTGACATAACAAGTGCCTTTTTAAAATAAAGTATAATAATTGAAGGCGACTATTTTGTAGAATATTCTTGTATTTCACTTTTACTTGTCCCCATATTCTAGTGGGTCCCGTGGAGGCTCTGACATAAAAGAACAAAGTAAATATGAGATTATTAAAATGCAAAAATTCATACTGTAGAAAGTGATAGAAACATCTACCATGGACAGTATTTACGCATTAATTTGTCTGCTGCTTTTTGTCAGCTCTCTCTCCTGGCTTTAGCAGACTTTGAGGTGTTTGTTTTAATTAATTACACAAATTCGGCATAACCTTCCAAGCTCTTGTTCTGCTTGGGAGAAAAACTGTGGGCGTTCTTTGGCCATGCTGAACAGCCAATAGCAGCGTTGCTGATCATTGTTTCTACTATCGATACATTTCCCCTTTTAAACAAACGCATGAACGTGCAGTTGTCTCAGATAACTCAATCCAGCCATACTAATCGTAAACAACAGGTGTGTTCGAAGAACCCATTTAGCCGGATCATGATTAGCCGGATGAAATCATCTTGGATGTGTCATTTGATCTCGGATGTTTTAAGCAACGTACGAAGAACGGACCCCAGGAGTTGTTTGCAATTTCCGTGTCTTTGTATCACCTCAAAGTTTAGTGTTATATAAATTCTAATATTTCCTCACTGCCTCAGCAAGCCGATCTTCAAAACTATCTACCTGCAGAAGAATGGGGGATGTCCTTCTCTGATACCTAATCAATAGCGGATCATTTCTGCTCACCCACCTAGCAACACCCATCTAAATTCTGAAAATAAGGAAAACCCATTAAAGTTTGAACGGAAAAATGAGAAACAAGTGTAACCAGGCCTTAAAATTTATGCTGAAGTAATCTTTTATTAAAATAAACTGGAGTTCGGATAGATATTTTAATAAGTTCATTATATCACAGATTTTATCAAATTAAAAACAGTTTTAAAAAAAGGCAATAATTAGTAAACATGTTTAACTAAAGGTTATATAAAAAGGACAATCTACAATGACTTAAATAAGAAGAAAAGAAAGGAGAACGATTTTCCCTCTGAAGAACTGCTGAACTGCATTTCCCATACTCCTCCCTGAGGAACTAGCCAATCAGTGAGCCCCATTTCCTGGAAACTACTTCCTGTTTGGTACTTCCTGTCAGCGAAACCGCTAAATCGCCACGGTTAACATAGAGGATATTAAAATCATAATCATCCATAGGTAAGAAGTAAAAATATTTCCCCAAACATACCAGCAGACAACGGCCGCAAACAAGTAAAATGGTTTAAACACGTTTCAACGGTGAGTGAAGCTCTGAGATTTGATTAATTACCTGTATGATACACATTTGTGCTATAAATGGTAATAACTGACTGACTGGAATTTGCAAACAGCTGCTAACAGCTGTAGCCTTTGCTTAGTATTGTGCAACAATGCTAATGTTGCTAAGCGGACTTAGCTAACCTGTTACCATGGGAACTTGATGCTATATGTGCAGCACATTCTTTCCTTTTTTTAATAAATGTATTTGTTTTCACTTGAGTTTATAAGAAAATGTAATTATTAGTTCATGTTAATTTTCTGAAAGATACATTTTTCTCTACGTGTGTTAAAAAGGGGTGCTAAACTATCAGTTGTATTTTTTATTTAAGACATTTAAGAGGTCAATTTTTAGTGCGTTCCCCACTGTTACCGGTGCAGGAGGGAACAGTAAAGCACAATGAGCCTTATATCCTCAAGATCACTGTGAATGTCTTTGTATTTGTTGTTTTGCACAGAAGGTTGCTCTTTATTGTATTGGTGTAGTAAGTTAATCAGCAATTTGATAACTTGGAAAAATGTACTTAAAGATATACTTATAGTTGTCTACTATGAGCACTTTAGTTGATGATTAGTATTTTGTCGTACGACTGAGCTCTCGAGAAAATTATTTTGAACCAATTGATGTGAAGCAGAATGCTATTGATTGGTGATGATCTATGGGGTACGAGTAAAATGAAACTAATCGACTTTCCTCTGGCCAATCTATAGGTCAGGGTTTTTTTGCTACCTAGACTTCCCGATGATATCCATGGATTTGGAATCGTACCCATCCTGGAATTGGGGCAGTTTTGAGCTGATTTGAACCCGCAGTGGATGTTTTTTTTTCCTGCGACTTAGAGATTCCCAGTGTGAGCTGGGTGGTGAGCCAACTGAACTGTGTGCTTGAACTTGATGCAGTCTCATCTCCTTTTTCTCACAGAGCGTGAGGTAGGACTATTGAACACTGAATATCGACATTGGTTCTGGTGGTAATATACCAAAGACTCAAGAAGAAAGGGTCCCAACGAGCAAAAGTGTATTAAGGACTTGGCGTTATTTCTTTTATCCTCTTTGAGGATTTTTTGCCGGCTTTATTATTCTCATTTTGTATTTTGTTTTGGGTACATGTATATTATTGTTCTAATTTAAATGTTATTTTGTATGTAAAGTTGTTGTCCTCATTCAAAGAAAGACTTTTCACAACAACTCAAATTACTGACGTCTGTCATTATTGAGTTCAAACCAAAGGCACTTAAGACTTGGTATCTTCTGTTACTGGTCCTGTTATTGTTCTAAGTTACTCATTGCCTGTTTCTCTGTCATTGTATCGTGACAAGGGTTACACAAGCACTCGGCATTATGGCTACTACAGCATGGAATCATCTCTTGTCTGAATGAAATATGGCAGATTTTGTTTCTTTGAAATTATTTCAGACCATTCTAAAAACAAGCTATGTAAGTCTATGAATCAGTGCCAATGCTCTTCCGCTGGACAAACCGCTGGTACGACCAGCTGGACACGATCCTCGGGCACAGGTCAGCATACACGATCACCACAGCAGCAACAAACTCGGCGATGTCATTACTGGAGGCTATAAGCTAAGAAGAGCATAAGGACACGGCTTGTAGTCAGAATAAGTGACCTTTCGTTACATGTTCTTTGTTGAATCTTAATATGTCTTGCAGCCGGAAGAGGGCAAGTTCATACAGAAATACGTGTGTGTGCACCCACAGCGTGTTCTGCTGTGTTCATGATTGCGCTCTTACATTTGGTGTTTGGTTATGTTTTTCAGTTGAAATGGACTTGCTAGAAAAATCCTTGGCTATAGTGAGTGGGAGCCGGTCCAGCATGCCAGCCCCAGCTCAGTCCACCACACTGGCCCCGAGCCGGCCCGGATCACCAGCACCGAGCCAGCAGGAATGTCCCCCCGCGAGCAGCCCCGATTCTTCAAGTGCCTCCTCCACACATTGGGGTAAATCTCCAATGACTCTTACTGTAAGATTCAATATTTTTTGCCTAAAAAGTACTCCATTGTAAAATGCACAACTGCTTCTACTTTTAGGTAAGCAAAAAAGGGACCAGGATACCACTTTCATTGCTGCCATATGGGACTTGGACGACCGGCTTGATGGCCAGCTCTGCGTGCGTATGCATTGACATGATGGCATGCTGGAGCAGCTGTTGGCTAGTCAGACGGAGGAGATGGAGTTTAACAGGCAGGAACTCCTCAGGTCAAGGGAGGAAGAAAGAGAGTTTAGTGCAAACTTACTTTCAATCCTGACCCAGATTTTACACAAAAAGTGAAAAGGAATGTTTTTCAGGACATACCCTTCCCTGTCCCTCAGCTGCTAAAAAGGTCTTTTTGCACATTTGCTGTGAGTTGCACTGTGTGGTTTTGCTGTATTTGTATTTGTAAATAAAAAGTAGAAAATGCCATAATTCCAGTGTCCTTATTTATGTACTGATTTACTACGTAAGTAGAAACATGATAAATTAGACAGGGACTGTTATTCCACAAGAAAAGTTGTTTCTTGTATTTTAATTGTTTTGAAATTGAATACCAAATGAACGAATAATATACAGATACAAAAAAAAACCCTGTGAGGCTGCTCTTCTGTTTTAAACTAAAACTCGCATCTCTGTAATACTATTTAAATCGTCGCCTAAAGAGTTGCCAGACAAACGTTTTAATAAAAAGGCATTAGCCCTTTTCCTTGGGCTTTATATTCCAGGCCTTCAGTAGAAAAGGTGCTACACCTTACGTCTGTAAATAACACACCATACTTTTTAACATGCCACACAATCACAAGACACTTAATGATTTTGATTGGTGACCTTTATTTATGTACATTCACAGAAATTGCAAAAACATAGTCTTACTTCACAGCAGAAATGATTAGCGTTCTGACAGGGGTACATTCGGATACATACAAAACTTTACAGTTATGTCGTAAGAACTGGAGACATTTTATACTTTAGAGTTTACAAAATCCTTAAGAGTTGTGCATGCATCCAGACCCTCACCTTCCACAGGAGCAGACACTGTAGGGTGACGTAATGTAAATGTAATAATTTTATTTTTATCAAGCTACAGGCATTTGGTTTGTTTTAAGAGTTTGCTTTCAGGAAGGTTCTGTTGTTTTTAACATTAGATAAGGGAGAACAAATGGTTTTCCCAGATAAGGAATGTCTCCTTTATCCAACTTTGCATAAAGCTGGTGATTTGATTATCACCCGCAATGAAACTTGCTCCCTTCTTTGTTTTCCAACCCCCATGTTGTAAACTCAAGACTGTGATTAAATCCTCCTGACCTCATGTGATATGTGATAATAAAGACAAGGGGACAGAGGCAGTCCGGGGCAGTCAAACTCAAGCTTGTGAAAGAACAGGTCCCAATGCTCCTGGTTCGTCTGCCCTCTGTCCTTGTGAAGAGTAAAAAACTTTCGTTTGTGTTTGGTTTTCTTTCCAGGATAAAGAAGAGGTTATTAAACTTAACCCTATCAGCTGGTGCCGTGACCCGGATCCCAACATATCGACTCGCTGACGAGAGGAGCAACGCGCTGAAAACCACTGGAGGTCTGAGCCAAGGACCTGTTGAATGTCCCGGGAGGTAATTTCCTCGCTGGGCCAGCGTCATAGGTTAACTCCTTTCGCCAACGAGAGATTGACGGGATTCCGACCGGGGAGAAAGCCAAACAAACCAGGTAAGTTTTAAAGCGGCCGGTTAAAGTCCATCGTTCAGGTTTTGTGGGAGAATTATTTAACTATTAACCTTTAAAAAAGAAAGAAAGAAAAACTCGAGAAAAATGGCGTTCCTCTGTCTCGTCAACGAGAACTCAATTTATTCCATTTCATCTTCGCACGTACAACGAGTGAGAAGCATGAGTTCTGACATTCATATCCAGAGCTGGCCTCTTTAAGGCCTACAGATGTGTGTGCGTTATAACAACAGTCTGTGTGTCTCCATTGGTGTGTGTGTTGCAGGCTAATGACGTCCATCTTGGCAGTTGGACTAAACTTCTGGGAAATGTTAGTACAAAAACAGAGCGATTAATTCCACTACTTGGAACATCACATTTAAACAATGACATCCAGATGTTTCCTCTTATACTCCCATTGGCGAGAGCCAGGAAAAAGGTCAAAATGACCCTAACTTCCATAAATCCTCCCTTGGCAAGTTACAGTGTGACATATCTAGAAGACCTCTACATTGAAAATCTGACTCCACACGGATCAAGTCTAGCTGTGATAATAACAAACATGTAAAAAAGATCTAATTGCTTACACAACCAATGAATAACACACTAATGTAATCATGGTGTCTACACAAGTGCTGATATAAAATGTTATGTAATTAAGTGCAGATTACAATCAACAACATATTTCCAATAATAGAGAGAGAGAGAGAGAGTCAGAGAGAGAGAGAGAGAGAGAGAGAGACAGAGAGTGAGAGTGAGAGGGAGTCTGTGTATGCAAAACAGTCATTGCTTTCGCAGTAACATCCGTCCAATTTGATATGGAAGTGAAAAAACCCAGATAATTGACACTTATTTATGTGTATTCCTCTGGGAAAAAGTCTTCCATGGACCTCTATTCCTCAGAGCATTCGTCGTTATCACCGGTCGCCTGACCGACGGCATCAATTGGAAGTCAGCCATGCTACTCGCAATGACATCCAGCACTTGTCATATAAAAAGAGTACATAAGCATAATACAATAACATAACATAATATTACAAACAAGAAAACAACATATCAAATACATGGATTATATATATGTAAATTATCTTGCTAATAATACTGATACGTAGGATTAAAAACGAAATTGATGTTAGAATCTAATGTTATGATAGTTTAAATTAACCTAACCGGCCGCCTGTGCTACCTTATCCATCAAAGCTTGATTGTATTGTATTTTTATTTATTTATTTATTTATTGAGTAACTTAAACAAGGTTAATAGGGTTAGTCATCTTCAGTTCGTGTGCTTGGCTTGAATGAGTTCCTGGACACGTAGCAAAACAAAAAGAGTTTGTCCCGATCACGGGGCTCCTTTCCATTTGGCATGAGTCCATGGACGTGTCCAGGCGGCCGGGGATCAGCCCTTCGGATGGCTGCTGCCTGATGTCATCCATCTATACATTGTCCCCACAATCCACCTTTTCAAAATAGGCACAACACAACACACAATTAAAAGAATACAATCAGCGTTATCACCAAAATTATTCCTGTTTTTGCAGCCATTACTCCCCATTCTCCTAAAATTTCTTCCAGACTTTTCCACAACCAGTTGTTTCTTCCAGCATTCTCTTTTACTTCTCTAAGTTTCATAAGTTTAGCCATTACTACCCTAAACGAACCTTTAGGAGCTGTGTTCATGGGAATATATGTACAACATTGATTACCAGACATGTGACATACACCTCCCTTTGTTGCTAAAAGCCAATCTAAAGCTTGTCTGTTTTGTATTGCCATTCTACTTGTTTTAATGCAATTGGTCTCCCAGTGCCATAAATCCTTCCACCGTGAAATTTATCATCCTCTGCTGATTATAATAAATGTAATTTATCCATTCAACATTTTTATTAATAGTAATCTGAGGCAAAATAGACTCAAAACCTGCTTTAACTTCATGTTGTGCTTTAAATTCATCTGAAATTCCTCTTGGTTGACCAATAAGATTTAAATAAACTTTTTCATTTAATCCGTAATCTCCTAGACTCTGACGAGACCTAGTTTTACCTGTTTCAATTTGAGCTAATTCTTTTACCCCTTCATACACTAAGGTTATCGGTACTTTCATTCGTACTAATGCACAAAGTCCTACCCACTTCAGTGGTAAAGTGTTCATTAGCATGTCATCACCACACATCCAGTAACTGTCTGCCACTGGATACGTTTGATCTCCTAAAAAGAAAAGTTTAGGAATAGTCATAGTTGTGTTTTTACAGTCCTCTTCTATAAAGTCTGGGTTTTCAAACCAAACGGGCTTTGTAGCAAACACTGGCGTTACATTTGCATGCTTAAACCAAGATAACACCCAGGTTACATTACATTTTACAGTGGTGTTTCCTACATTAATTCCTTCATTGCCCTCAAAACCTCCACTAACGAAACATTCGTAGTCTCCATCATAATCTATGTCATAATCAGTAGATGGAACATTATCTGTAGTACTAATGTTAAATTCTGCACACAATGATTCTAATTTATACCCTTTCCATTTTTCTAAGTATTGATGAGAGTTTCTTGAACCATATAAGAGTCTGCAACTCAAACCACACATAGGTAATTTAAAAAATGACACTGCGTCTTCTCTTGAAGTGAACTCACCATTGCTACATTTTTTACGCTGCACAACTGCACATTCTTTTGACGTGTATTTTTCTGGAATAACCATAGGTACTGCTCCCGGAGCAACAGTACAGATTAAGCAATCATTTTTAGTTAACTCCGTGACAGTATACCATGATGTTGTATACCATGTGTTATGTAAGGCTCTTTGCCATAAAGGATCTCCCCTTGGTCTGATTCCGTGCCATTTAATATCCTGTAGTTTATTTATTGCTCTTGCTGTAGCTACGTTTGGGTTGCGTGTTTTGTAGAACTGATCTAAACCTTCAGAGAAATCCATACATCCTTCCTTTTCAGAGCATCCATACTG
Source organism: Fundulus heteroclitus (assembly GCF_011125445.2). Lineage (NCBI taxonomy): Eukaryota > Metazoa > Chordata > Actinopteri > Cyprinodontiformes > Fundulidae > Fundulus > Fundulus heteroclitus. The sequence goes on along the minus strand of NW_023396689.1, from coordinate 1,845,056 downwards.
TTTTGGATCCGGTTCTGGGAATTCTAATATTAGGTTGTTGTCCTGGTTTGTCGTTACCTCAACCGGAGAAGGTACTGTTGTAATTAATCTTGTTAATGAAGGTTTAGTAGTTTTTAAAACTTCCTTTGTGGATTTAATTGTATTTGAAACTACTGCTATTTTAGGTTTAACTGTAGTTGACAATACTGTCCGTGGATTTGCTTTAGTTGTGGTGGTTGTTGGAGGTTCGGTTATGCTATTTTCAGGTCGACTCACCGTAGGTTTTGCGTTTTCTGTATTGCTAGCAACCTCTGTAGGTTGCACTTCCTTTTTATTTGTATTTACCTTTGTAGTTTTATCGTTATTGGTTGAAATTTGTATTTTGCTATTTAAGATTTTAGATGCTGATGTGACTGTTAATGTCTTTACCGTTAAGGTTGTGGTGACTGAAGTAGGTAAAGTCACATGTCCACTAGGGACGGTAATTTTCTTCACTTCTACAGTAGTTCTAGTAGCCATAGTTGTTGGGGGGGAAACAATTGATTTCTTCTGGTAAAGCCGCTTTTTTCGGTAAGTTCCATAATATAGTTGAATCCACTTTTCCACTCGAGGTGATGTCTTCAAATTTCAACTTGTATGTTTTGTCAATACAGAAGGCTATTATATCTGCTTCAATAATCCATCCACAATTTACATTCCAAATAGTCATTTTACAATTAATGTTTTCTTGATTTTGACTTGATAATTGATGGCTTATATTAGCATACGAATTACACATCCTGCGTCTGTCACCTTTTTGTAGTAATCTAGAAATAATCACGTTTCTTTCAACCAAGTCATATTTATGTCAGGATCTGGGTTTTTGTTTTGACTGTTTGTTTATTTTGATCTATTAGTTAAACTCTCCAGCTTTAAAGCTCAGTTTTGGTTTTGGGTTCTTTCTTGTTTTGTTTCTGTTATAGCTTGTGTTCTGTTTAGTGTTAGGTTTTGGTTCTGTTTTGGGTTATGGTCTAGTTTGGATTTTATTGTGGTTTGATTTTGTTTATTATTACTTCACTTGGCCTGCTCTGTTTACTTCTCTGTATCCAGCCTTTAATCAGTCACTCAGTTCACCTGCCAGTTCACCTGCCAGACAACACCCAGTCACTCCTCTTCTCCAGTCACCATCCAATCAGTGTCAGTTTTCTTCCAGTCACTTCCTTGTTCCTGATAAGCTCCACCCATGTCAGTAATTAGTCTTCACTCCTGTTCACCTGCTCACTCCCCTATATAGTCCTGTCACAAACCTCTGCAATCGGCCAGATCAATTTGAGCCACTTGGTGAGTCTTATCCAGCGTTCTATTTCTGATAGCCCTGTTGTTACCGACCCGATTGCCTTTTTTGATTCTGAGCCAGCCTGATCCTTGAACCTGTTTTTCCTGCCCTGTATGATTGCTTACCTGTTTTTCTGACCTGGACCTGCCTTGGGATACTGTGAGTTTTGCCTTAGCCTTGTCTGTACTTTTGCCTTTTTGGATTGCCATTTTGTGTACCGGATTTTGGACTGCCTTTTTGACCATTGAGCCTTGCCTGTCCCTGATTATTAATGAATCCTGTTCTTTTGCTTAAAACCTCTCTTGTCTGGCTGAATACTGGGTCCTCTGTCTCTGATTTGTGACAATTTATCACTGTCTGGCTTCACAAGTATCCTAATTCGGTCATTAAACATTTGAACTGTAGCAGTTAACTCCTTGTTTCCTATTTGTTCTGTGATATTACATTGGGGTTTTCTAAATTCTTCATTGTTAACTCATATTTGTAATTGTCCTCAGGATCCCTATGGGATTCTAATTTTATTTCTACCTCAAAACCATCATCCATTATGTACAGAATAATTGAACACTGGTTTATCCCATACTCTGTATATTCCTGTTTTACAGTTTTTCCACATAGTTTCTGGTCATTGTAATAAATGTTCACCTCGAACTCTGTATCTAATTTTGTACGAAATTCTGTATTGGTTACCATTGCTTTCCATTTGAATTCAGCATGGGTCTCTCTTTTCTTACGCATCCTTTTTGTTTTTACTCTTAATTGTTCTCTAAGACCTAGATGAGTCATTAACTTTAGTTCAGCTGGCAAAAACACTGGTGTGTACTTGTTCAAACCCAATAACGTTGTGTTTTACTTATCTTGTTCTACAAAGGTGGATTACCCTTTACAGACCCAAGTCCCACAGTTCATGGTTGGACGTCGATTGTCTCGACCCACATTACTCGTTGCTCTCTCCACTCGTGGTTGAGCTGACGTTGGCTGATGCTGTGGTGCCGGCTGCAGGCTGTGAGAGTTCATCTCCGGCCTCGCTGTTGTTAGGTTCACCACTTCTGCCAACATCCACAGGTGAAATGTCATTAATACTAGTCTCATTGCTGCAAATCGTCTGTTCACACTTTTTTCCAATGTCTGGCTTCTCAGTGTCTCTTGCGTGTACTTTAGTACAATGAGTCAATGAAACCACGTATCACTCCCCTGAACTTGGACGGTGGTTGCGGTCGCTCGTTTGACCTCAAAGGGTCCATCCCATCTCGAGCCGTTCCATTTACATCTAAACACCTTCACGTACACCAGGTCTCCCGGTTCGACTGGTCTCTTCACCACCGTCTCTGGACATGTACTTCTTTTCTCATTATATTGCTGCTGTTCGCTCTCAGAGCTCTGCAGCTCCTGGCATTGTGTCAGTCATGGAATTTAGGAGTGGAGAGACACAACCACTTCCAAAGTTTTTGCATAACCGCAAAGTTCAGTAATATTTACACTTTATCTAAACCATTAACTCAAGTATATGTTACCGTAAATATACCAAAAGTCTAATGATCACAGATCTTAAGACATCATTATCACATAATACACAGACATCATTCATGGTTATCCTCTTTTGTTTTTTCTTCACTTTTCTTTCCTCCACTAATACTCCTGATACTAACGAAGGCTTATGGATGATGATTCCTTTTAATCAACCTCACAATTGAATTCCAGCCTGACTGACACCCCAGTATTCCTAAGAATTTAGTACAATCCAATGCAAATTCTTAAGGCAATTCGCCAACATTCACTTCAGTCCGGACTTTTGTGAATACTGAGACATCAGGCATTGTGGACAGCTAAAACTTATGACCCTTGTTTACACTAATAAATTCCCGTTGATCCACTGTCATTACGTTAATAGTGCTTATCAACATTATTATTAAAACATACTGCGATAGCACAGACAAAAGTCAGACAACTGTCAGTAAACCGCCTTCACACCATAGATTAAACATAATTACACAAAGTACCCCTAAACAACACTTAGACAGACGTAGACGTCCTGCTTCTTTTATGAGTTCTCTAAGCGGTGCTGTTTTCCTGCATAGTTTTCAATCCAGTCTGCATTGAAACCTGTCATTCCTAAAAATGTCATCATTTCGCCGACTGTCTGTGGACTTGGAGCTTTGCTAACACCTTCCAGTTGAGAAGGTGAAATGCCAACTGTTCCTTGAGATATTTGTCTTCCTAGGTAATCTACCTGTGGTTGACAATACTGTAGTTTTTGTTTGGAGACCTTGTGTCCTCCCTCTGCTAATCTTGGTAGAACTTTGATTGAATCCTGATAACAGTAGTGTGTTTCCGCAGATTAACAAATCATCCACATACTGTAACACAGTTCCGGTTAAATCGAGTCCTTCCAAATCATTTTTTAGCACCTGATTAAATATGTGCAGGCTGACTTTAAACCCTTGAGGCAATCGGGTATAACTGAGTTTTTTTACCTCTGTAGGTAAATGCGAATAAATGTTGTGACTCTTGTTGAAAAACGCTGAACAGAGATCAATAACGGTGAAAAAACGAGCTTCAGTTGGTATTGAATTTAAAAGAGTGTTTGGATTTGGCACGTCCGATTCTGCGTCTACTATTATCTTGTTTATTTCTCTTAAATCATGAACAAGACGGTATTTGTTTTTAAAGTGGAAAACTTTGTGTGTGTGGTTCTCCTTGCCTGCGTAGAGCTGAATGTGTGTTAACTTAGTGTGTGTGCTCCCTCCTTTGTGTGTAAGATTTTCCTTTGGTAGGGGCTGAGGAATTTGGCAGTAGTCACTGGTGGCTAAAAATGACTCAGCCTGCTTTTTTTTCTCTCTCCCACTGACAGGCAAAAAGGAAAAACCAAAGAAGTTTGCAAATCTTATTGCCAATAGTTTTCGCACCAGCAAAATCTCTTGCACAATTATCCAACTTTCACAAAGTTTAAGTATCTGCACCCACATCTTGTCAACACAACAGCTTAGATAAGTATACACTTTGGTCCACCGAGATTTCTTACAAAAAATAGAAGTTTCCAAGCACTGTTTACCTCATCAACCTAGGCAAACTTTACCTCGGACAATGGAACTTTGAACCGAAGAAAAAACAGAGCAAAAGCAACCATCCACTTTCATACATGCATTTTAGTCAGACAATAGAGCTCTCATCTTTATAATCACACATAGACGCCTGACACACAACAACACAATCAGGAATTCTTAATCATAACTTCTCATCATTCCCACATTCTCACGTTTTCCTTTCACTCTCACTCTCCCGGGAAACTTATTGTTTGTTTTCTTAATGGTCCAAATGTTCAATGTTCCTGGATTTTAACTGTGCGCACAGAAAATTTAAATCAGGTTTTTTATGGGACCCAGAGCTAAAAAAAAAAGTTAAAAATAAACATTTATACTTCACGTGCTCAAGGCAAGACCTTATTGCTTTAATTTTTGATAAGAGGCTTTTACCTCGTTTGCCTAAACCTGGAGTACTCAACCAAAAACAGACTGCAGTCAACTCTTTTAAGGCCACATTTTCATCTGAATTCCACGCATGGAATGATCCGAGAGCTGCCTTATTCTTCTTCAAGCGCTTACATTAACAGGGCCGCACCCTAAAAGATTTCGACCAACAGAGAACTTATAAGATCAATCTCTCACAATGATCTTTTTGATTCTAAAAAGTTATGTATGTTAGAAAAACTTCAGCATAGACCCGTCATGGTCCGATCCATTTTCTATATGCCGTCGCTTCTAACGTCATATTTGACGGGACATCCAATCAAAGCGGCTGGGAGTAACCAATCACTTTCTTAAGTTGTTGTGTGTGCTCAATTGTGGAGGAATGCCATATCATTCCAAATCTTCTGGTGTTTAAGACAACTTATTTTTCTACGTAGAAAAATACCGATAGATGGCAAGACAAAGGAACAACCACTCCCGTCTGTCAATCAATCACAAAAAACGCTCTTACCAACTCAATTACACAGGCGGCAGATTTGTCACTAACAAGCGGAGAGAGCAGACAGAGCAGTGCAAAAAAAATTATTTACACTCACCTCTGTCCTCTCTCCTATAAAGTATAATGTAGATGGTGTGTTGAAAGTGAATAAATGGGAAAACGTTGTGAGTCGGCTAGAAACAAGCGCTAGTGCAAAAACAGGAAGTAAAAAACAGAAAAAACTAAAAGAGCTTGAAATTGTGCGCTGTTGGTTAAATCAAGCACAAAAAAGGCAGGTTGCACGAGCAAAAAATAAAGCAGACCGTCACACAACTGTAATGTCCGTGTGCCATGAAAATAATCAAACGCAACCGCGTGGACAGAGACAGTCCCGACCAGAAGGAGGGAGTGGGGTGACCGATAAAGCCGACTTCATCACCTATTTGGTCCCCTACAAGTTTAGGCTCTAAACAAAAAAGAACCCGCCAGAACACTACTTCAGTAACACAAACTATGGTCACAACTGAAGAAAACAGACCACCACCGTATAAGCCTTTATATGCTCCCAAGGATGTTTCAAATCTGTACCCGGATGGACTGAGTAAATCAGATCATTCGTTATCTACAGACCAGTCCAAAGGCTTGTGTCATATGGTGCAGGTCCCAAATCCTAATGTAGGAGCTCAGCAGCCCCAAACAATCCCAGTTTTCCGTCCGTGGTCGTTAGAGGAAACCAGAAAGCCTGTAGTGTGTAAGGTGTCATTTCTCCACAGGAAGATCCAGAAAGATGGACCCAAGACATGGAGGAAATGTATAACTCATATGGTTTAAATGGAAATGAGTTCGGACAAGCCTTACAGTCATCAGTGGGAAAACATTGGGAAAAAGTAAGGGCAAATTATACAGGCAGAACCCCATAAGGCGGAATATTTGAATATCAAGCACAAATGGGGATCGAACAAAGGCAGAAATGGACAGCTCTAGCAAAAGCAGCACGAGCAGTTTTCCCCAGAAGAGCAGATTATGGACACTTGGCGTCCATAAAACAAAAAATAGGGGAAGATGTAGACAAGTTCAAAATACGTTTTGAAAAAGAATATAGGTTTCACAGCGGGATCCCTCCCGCTGACGGAGATGAAACACCATATCAGCAATGTTGATGGGAGCTTTCCAGCCATATATCTATGCGTGGGTTAAAGAACATTTAGTTACACTGGCAACGTCTAATGTAACCACAGTGATGGAATATGTGTGTCAAAAAAGAGAAAAACGCAAAAAAGGGAGTTGGTGCATCTGGAGGGGGGACACACATTTTCTGGGCAGATCCTATGTGTGATTCAGAAGAAATATTTGCTTTCCAAGCCACCGGACCCTTCAACAGTGTCGAGGAGGTTTTCGAGGAGGCAGGGGCAGTCCTAGCGACCGAGGGGGCTTTCAGCCCAAAAAAAAAAAAAAAAAAAAAAGAAATAGATGGAGGATGCAGGAATAATTAGACCATGCCCAGTGGGTGCAGAAACAAGTACAGTTACAAGCCCTGCTATCTCAGCAGAAGGTTAAAAGATACAGGAAGAAAAAAAAAAGAAAAAAAAACTTTAGCAGACTACATGAGAGAAATGTTGCAGTCTAAAGAACTATCCATTGCAATATTACTGCCAGGAGAATCTTTTTCTCCACAGGATCCACAAACAGTGAGACCAGGAGACTGGGTGTTCGTCAAAGTCATCAGAAGGAAAAACTGGGCAAGCCCAAGGTGGGAGGGACCATACCAAGTGCTCCTGACCACGCCAGCAACTGTGAAGATCGCTGAAAGACCTTCCTGAATTCACCTCACCCACTGTAAGTTACAGAGAGTGTTTAATAACTAAAAGGTTGGAACAGTGGGGAAGTCCGATTACAAAGGGGTTTGGTTTTTTAGGGCCATTCGTCTCAACGTCGGTGAAGAAACCAACTGATCCCTGTTCTTTAGAGTCCTGGGTAAAACATCTTAACATCTCTGCTAACCTAGCAAAAATGTTTGCTGGACTCTGTTTGAGTCCAGAGAGTCCAGATCCGCAGAGTGAGAGAGGAAAGAAGTTAATCTACTCCACTGCCATGAAGATTTGGCTGGGAAATCTCCCAGACCATCACCCAGAGAACTTGTGGCAGATGAATGTGACGATGTTGGCTGAGGAGAAGAACATGAGTAACTGCTACGTATGCTCAGTGATGCCCAAATCCATCAGACAACCCACCCTATATGCTAAGAGCATGCCGGCAGGAGACGAAACGTGTTTTCTGAGGACTGTCCTCGTACCTGTGTTTGCACCTGGAAATGCGTTTAATGGTACTGCAAAACAGAATGGTTTTGGACATGTTAACTGCTAGCCAAGGTGGCGTATGTGTAATGATTGGAACATCCTGCTGTACATACATTTCTGATGCAAATGAAACTCATATTACTGAAGCTATGTCTGCTTTAAAGAATCTGCAACAAGCAATGTCCCAAGATGCTGTTCCTCTAAGTATAGACTTCTTCTCCTGGTTCTTTTCAGGATCTTGGTGGCACCTCTTGCTGAAACTAATGACACCCATTATTATTATTATTATTATTATTATTGTATTTTTTACTGCTTGTGTAATTCCATGTCTAAAATCTATGATCGCCAAAACTATGGGAAATATAATGTTTCAATATCAAATGCTTTCACAAATCCCTCTTGAAGAAATACAACCTGCAGTTTAAGTTTTCCCATGTGGAATGCTTAACAAAAATGACAGTCTCATTAACAATGCAGAACGCAAGAAATGAGTACTTGAAGTAGGTTACGTTAAGCTCCAATTGTAAATAAAATTATTAAAAGGAGGGAATGTTAGAAAAATGTAAATGTAATCATTTTATTTTTATCAAGCTACAGGCATTTGGTTTGTTTTAAGAGTTTGCTTTCAGGAAGGTTCTGTTGTTTTTAACATTAGATAAGGGAGAACAAATGGTTTTCCCAGATAAGGAATGTCTCCTTTATCTAACTTTGCATAAAGCTGGTGATTTGATTATCACCCGCAATGAAACTTGCTCCCTTCTTTGTTTTCCAACCCCCATGATGTAAACTCAAGACTGATTAAATCCTCCTGACCCCATGTGATGTGTGACAATAAAGACAAGGGGACAGAGGCAGTCCGGGGCAGTCGAACTCAAGCTTGTGAAAGAACAGGTCCCAATGCTCCTGGTTCGTCTGCCCTCTGTCCTTGTGAAGAGTAAAAAACTTGTGTTTGTGTTTGGTTTTCTTTCCAGGATAAAGAGGTTATTAAACTTAACCCTATCAGCTTATCTTTTTTTTCCTCTTTGCTTATCTTATTGTAAGCCAGTTGCTGCAAGATAAGCCTTCCATTAACTGTAAAGTGTTTTAGAAGTCAGCTCTTTAAGGGATATGTGGCATCACCTAGAAGGTAATATCCCATATCATGCCCACAAGATCCCACAACCCAGAAAGCCAGAGAACTCTGGCATCGTGCAGGCTGCCTGCTGCTTCAGTAAAAACATTCCATAAGATTCCCTTTCCATCCACAACTGCCTGAAAATGAGTCCCAGCCCTTACAATTAAAATACTCTGTCTGGTATTTATGTGGATGAAGTATTGGAATATTGGACCAATCAATGGCTCCCACACACTGTGGCAGCCACCATTTTCAATCAAAATATGCCGCTATTTCCTTTAATTTTTCACTGCTGGGCAGTTGTATAACCTTGGACAGATGTTGTTTTCAACAGCAGAAAAAAGCTATGGTTGGAGTCTGCATCCAATCTGGGCTTTTCAGTAAGGGTTTAAACATAATAATTGTACAATTTAATATTAAATGTTTCTAAGCAGAAAAGGCCATTTCTTGATGGTGACTGAACAAACTTGGTTTCTTCTGTTCTTTTGTTTTTTTGTAGCACTGCTTCTGACCAATCTATTGTTTTTTGGTCTAGCTGGATTTTTGTCATTCTTTGCTCTGCTCAAGTCTACCAATTAGAGCAAGCAAATTTATATTTCTCTCTTGTTGTGCAATGACATGTTTTTAAGTTATTTACTGTTTAATCAAATAACTCTTGCTTGGTCAGGTATTATCCGGTGAATATCAGACCAAGTGGTTTGGTATTGGGACAATACTTAAAAGAGTGATTTGAGCACTGGCATTCTTCTAACAACAAACTCTGCACACATATGGAATAGAGAGCCAACTTATCTTCGAGTATAAGAATGTATTAATAGAAATAAATGAACATCTAGGGAACACCAGTAATAATGTTGTTTACCAGAATAAACAATACACAGGTTTAATTGAGGTGGAGCTGGCTCCATACTCCCAGAGTACACCCCACAGGACTCCCCGAGGGACACGGTCGAATGCCTTCTCCAGATCCACAAAACACATGTAGACTGGTTGGGCAAACTCCCATACCCCCTTCAGGATCCTGCTGAGGGTGTAGAGCTGATCCAGTGTTCCACGGCCAGGACGAAAACCACACTGCTCTTCCTGAATCCGAGACTCGACTATCCAACGGACCCTCCTTTCCAGAACCCCAGAATAGACCTTACCAGGGAGGCTTAAGAGTGTGATTCCTCTGTAGTTGGAACACACCCTCCGGTCCCCCTTTTTAAATAGGGGGACCACCACCCCAGTTTGCCGAAATGGAAGACGTGTTGGTGGGATTAGGGAGGTCTTTGAAGTATTCCGCCCACCGACGCTCGACGTCCTGAGTCGAGGTCAGCAGCACACCACCCCCACTATAAACAGTGTTGGTACTGCACTGCTTCCCCCACCAGAGACAGTGGGGGAAGCAGTGCTTCAAAGCCGTACGGAAGACTTTCTCCATGGCCTCTCCGAACTCTTCCCACACCCGAGTTTTTGCCTCGGCGACCAGCCAGGACGCCTGCCGCTTCGACTGCAGGTACACATCAGCAGCTTCTGGAGTCCCACAGGCCAATAAAGCCCGATAGGACTCCTTCTTCAGCTTGATGTCTTCCCTCACCGCTGGTGTCCACCAGCGTGTTCGAGGGTTGCCGCCACGACATGCACCGACAACCTTGCGGCGACAGCTCTGACTAGCCGCCTCGACAATAAAGGCACAGAACATGGTCCACTCAGACTCAATGTCCCCCGCCTCCCTCGGGACGTGTTCAAAGCTCACCCAGAGGTGGGAGTTAAAGCTCCCTCTAACGGGGGACTCCACCAGTGTCATGCTGAAGCCTGTCTTCTGCACCATGGACATATTATTGGCACTTTTTACCCTCCATTCATCTCAGTTTCCTCTCCACTTCAGTAATCATCTACACCTGTCAGCCACTAATCAAGCCAGAACTCATCAAACCTGTCATCCTCTCTATTTAAGCTCCCAGTATTCAGTGCCTCCTCGTCGGACCGTACTGTTTACTCCTGTTAACTACTGCTCATTGTTGCTCAACTCATCCTGTTTTCGTCCAGCCCAAGTTCTCTTCATCTCCGCCTGCCTGCTGTGGTTCTGGTCCTGCTCTATCTCCGGTCCTGCTAGTATTCACCTAGTTGTGCTGTTAATCCTGCTGTGCTCTGGTTCCAAGTCTCCACTCTGCTGTGCCGCTGGTGTAGCTCTGCTTTTCAAGTCTTCATTCTGCCGTGTTGTTGGCCTTGCTACCTCCGTGCTCAGGTTCCATCCTGCTTGCCAGCTCCAACCACTAACAGCCTCCTGCTCCAGCCTGTTCTGAACTTTGGTCATCATCATCCACTATTTGTCCTCTTCAATAAACTTTCTTTAAACTGAACTCTGGTTGTGGTGTGTTCGGGTTCAGGCCACAAAATATGACAGAACGGTCCAACCAAATGAACCCAAACCCCATACGGGGTCAGATGGACGCAGTACCATATGCCGTGAGCTACACGGTGGAATCCTTGCACCGGAGACTTGGAGAGTGTCTGACCGCAGTTGCCTCCTTGAGCCCCCTGTCTCAATGTATCGAGGCAGTGGGCAACTATCTTTCAGTCTGATTTATTAATTAGTCCCAGGCCAACTAATAATTACAGTTCTTTTGAACATTTAACCCTCAGTTTCCTTCATCCAAACTGCAAAGCAATAAAACCTCTTCTGTTTGTTGTTTTGTATCGTCCACCAGGCCCTTACACTCAGTTTTTTGATCAGTTGTCAGATTTCTTATCTGATTTAGTGTTAAATACTGTGAAGGGTATTATAGTGGGTGATTTTAACATCCATGTTGACACTGAATGTGATAACCTTAGTGTAGCCTTTAAAACTATCCTACATTCAAAAGGTTTTGCTCAAAATGTGCATAAACCGACGCACTCTCGGCTATATATTTTAGACCTTTTTCTGACATATGGCATTGATTGTGAAGAATTAACAGTATTCTCTCACAACCCTATCCTATCTGATCATTTTTTTTATAACATTTGAGTTTAATCTAACTGAGTTCTCCACCCCCAAAAGAGGGTTCCATTATAGTAGATCTTTATCGGATAATGCTGTATCAAAACTTAAAGAGTCTGTCCCCTTTTTAATATCCTCAGTATTGCAGAAATGTCCTGTAGATGGCAGGAATGCTGTTTCTTCCCATTCACAAATCGATACCTTTGCTAACAATGTGACTTCCTCATTGCGTTCTGCATTAGACAATGTAGCTCCCTTGAAAAAGATGGTGATTATTCACAGGAAGCTGGCTTCCTGGTTTAATTCAGAGCTGCGTTCCTTGAAGCACAATGTTAGGAAATTGGAGAGAAAATGGCGCTCTACACACCAAGAGGAATCCTACTTAATCTGGAGGGACAGTCTATTGTTGTATAACAAGACCCTTCGCAGAGTTAGAGCAGCATATTTTTCATCATTAATTGAAGAGAATAAAAATAATCTTAGATTTCTCTTTAGTACAGTTGCCAAACTTACCCAGAGCCACAGCTCTGTTGATCCATCCATTCCCTTAGCTCTTAGTAGCAACGATTTTATGGGATTCTTCATAAATAAAATTGATGCCATTAAAAATAAAATAATTGGCATCCTCCAAAACATGATTACCTCGTCCTCAGTAAGTGAGGCAGCATTGGAGGAATCTTTAGAACCTGTGCAGTGTTTCCTGCATCTAAATTCTGACAAGACCGAAGTTGTAATCGTTGGGCCAGAGTCCTCAAAAAATAAACTTCTTAACCAATCACTTAATCTGGGTGGCATTAACTTGGCCTCTGGTAATAAAGTAAAAAATCTTGGTGTTATTTTGACCAAGACATGTCATTTAAATCCCATATTAAACAGGTTTCCAGTGTTTCCTTTTTTCACCTCCAGAATATTGCCAAAATTAGAAACATTCTGTCCAGGAGTGATGCTGAAAAACTGGTCTATGCATTTGTTACTTCAAGGCTGGACTATTGTAATTCTTTACTATCAGGAAGTCCACAAAATGCAGTTCAAAGTCTTCAGCTGATCCAAAATGCTGCAGCAAGAGTTCTGATGAAAATCAACAAGCGGGATCATATTTCTCCAATTTTAGCTTCCCTTCATTGGCTTCCTGTTAAATCAAGAATAGAATTTAAAATTCTTCTTCTAACGTATAAAGCTGCGAAGATTCTGGGAGGAGCAGGTGTCGGATCTGGTGCACCAGCTTCCTAAACATCCCGGCATAGCTGGCCTTTTAAAGGAGATAGACTGGGACTATTGGGCCACCGAGAGCCTTTCTGCTAATGCAGCTGCCCATGCTGTCTCTGCCGCTGCTCCAGCCGCTGATTCAGCCTTGGCTCCTCTCGCTGCTGCGACTCCTGCCGCAGCTTGCGCTGCCTCACCGCCACCCGGTTCCTCCACGTTACCTGCAGATCCTGCCGTCTCCACCTCTACTGCTGCTTCACATGCCTCCTCCACGTCAGTTGTCTCTGCTACACCTGCCGATCCTGCTTATAATGCTGCTGAGTCTGCCACAACTCCTGTTTTTTCATCGCCAGCTGCAGCCACTCCTTTGCTGTCCAGCTCCTCCCGGCGCAGACGCCGGGACTGCCGGCACAAGACCTCCCTCTATGCCAAGCCAGACGCCGCCGCTGCTGCCGCACCTACTGGAGCTGACGTCACCTCCCTTCCCCTGGTGAGTCAGCCGCATACAGTTACTGCTGCTACTCGAGTGAGTCCGGCTAGAGCACCCCGGATCCATGAGACCCAGCTATAGGACTTCTTTTACGGGGATAGGGAGGACCTGTTTCCTTATCAGCTCGCAGCTAAAGACCCAGTTCCTATTCAGCCCGCAGCCAAAGAGTCAGTTCTCATTCCGCCGTCCGACGCGGGCCTTGAGCACGCCAGTCTGGCGTCCGACGCAGGTCCATTGCCTGTCTGCGACGCGGAGACCCAGGAGACTCTGTCGCCTGTCTGCGACGCGGAGACCCAGGAGGATCTGTCGCATGTCTGCGAGGCGTAGACCCAGATGGGTCAACTGCCTACATGTGAGGCAGTAACCCAAGAGGGTTGACCGTCTGTTTGCGACACGGGGACCCAGGTGTGCCCGCCACCCGCCGTCGACGCAGAGACCCAGGAGGGTCCGCCGCCCGCCCCCCGACGCAGAGACCCAGGAGGGTTCGCCGCCCGCCGTCGATGCAGAGACCCAGGAGGGTCCGCCGCCCGCCATCGACACAGAGACCCAGGAGGGCATCCTCCTTCAACAAGGTTGAAGGAGGATTTTGGATAAAAAGTCAGCATAGATAGTAAGGACATAGATAGGAAGGACACTTTTAACCATTTTGTGTTTTTACTTGGTGCGGATGGCTCTGCAATGCAAATGTACCAAGGCGTACATCCACAGTGGAAAATTGGTGTTAATAAATAGCAACATCGATGACATTATTTTCTCTCTCCACCACAACGGACCGGTACAGCGCCCGCTTCACAGCAGATGCCGCACCAATCCGCCTGTTGATCTCCTGCTCCATCTTCCCCTCATTCGTGAACAAGACCCCAAGATACTTGAACTCCTCCACTAGGGGCAGTACATCCTCCCCAAGAGAGAGCTGAGCCAAAAGGCGAAGCTCTTGATTTACCGGTCGATCTACGTTCCTACCCTCATCTATGGTCATGAGCTTTGGGTTGTGACTGAAAGAACGAGATCCCGGATACAAGCGGCCAAAATGAGTTTTCTCTGTAGTATGTCTGGGCTTTCCCTTAGAGATAGGGTGAGGAGCTCAGTCATCCGGGGAGGACTAAGAGTAGAGCCGCTGCTCCTCCACGTCGAGAGGAGCCAGTTGAGGTGGCTCGGGCATCTGGTTAGGATGCCTCCAGGACGCCTTCCTGGTGAGGTGTTCCGGGCAAGTCCCACTGGGAGGAGGCCCAGGGGAAGACCCAGGACACGCTGGAGGGACTATGTCTCCCGGCTGGCCTGGGAACGCTTTGGGGCGTTTCCCTAGTTACATACTGAGGCTGTACTGAGGGGTGGGGAAACAGATAGTTACAGCCTCAGTTGTCAACAAAGATGCACAACTGAGCAATCACGTCCAGTCAGCACATATTGTAGCTGAGTCTTCTTGTTTCAGGAAGCGAAGAAACAGAGTGTCTTCTGTTTCTTTGCACAGACATGATTGAGCTATCATGTGAGTAATATGATTATATCAGAAGCTTACATTACTACATAATAACAAGATAAATCGGTTTATGAAGTATAAACATTAATCCCAACAACTTTTGTACATGTCACAGTTCCAAACTAAATATTTAACTACAAAGCTAAATGTTTAGTTTGTAAACTATATACTAAATTGTCAACCAAGCATTTAGTTTTTAAACTAAAAATTCAGCTCCAAATTAATTGTTAATTTTACAAACTCAATGTTTACTTTGGAGCTAAATATTTAGCTTGGTAATTAAACATTTAACTCGGAACGCTGACTTATTTAGAAATTTATGAATAACAAAAATATGAAAAATTAACCCTGCCTTTTATCTCTTATGACAGTCTGAATATATTTTGCTGTAAATCTTTCATTGAATAACTTTACAAACAGAACCCCATTGGCCTACTAGCAGGGATGAAAAATATACAGATAATAATATACAGCGAGAACAAACCTAAAAGATGGCTGGCTTCATGTGAGAGCATACATATTATCAAGAGGGACACAAACTAAGGAATTAGAGTTAAAGTTGTCTAACGTAAACATCCCTTAGCTTACCTGTGTCTGCTCTCCTCTTGACACGTCTCCTTGGAGTTTTTTTGGAACTTTGTAGCCCAGTCACTTTTCTGGTATCGTATGGTCTTTTGACGTTTTTTTTTGTCCACGAAATGAAAAGAACAAACATACGGTCGCTTCAGTGGTTTCTTCAAATGTAAAGCTTTAAATCACGGGCGAAGGCATTTCTCATTCTTCAGCTGGGGGTGAATGTCGTAGGGCATCTTGCATCCACAGTTCTTGTTCATGGTCGATGATTAAAACACCCCTGCTCCTTGTAAACCTTTCTTTTACACCAATTATTATGACAGCCTCTATCCACGTTATTTTCAGCAGAAATACGGAGACGGTAAGTTGACATTTTTTTGTGCGAGACTTCCAGTCAGTCACTTCCTGTCACTCTTTAGCTGGCTAAAAAGCGAATCTTGCAGCTACTTAGTGGCAAATTACTCGTCATTATGATTTCGAGGAAGACCGGGAGTGTTTGTACAGTTAGAGGCTGACTTAATAACGGGTGTAAAAGAAAGGTTTACATGGAGCAGGAGTGTTTTAATCATCGACCGTGTACAAGAGCTTCCTTTAACACTGATACTCTAAAAATAAACTAGAAGTAAAGTTACAGCTTCAGTCTAAAGCTAACTTACATTTTAATGTGACAAGCTTGCATCAAGAGTTTTGAGACCACACATCAGATTGGTACAGTTTCAAAATTCAAGCCTAAACATGAAGTAGGCAGAACATTTTGATATCCTATTATACCATCAGTTCAATCCCAAACATTTAGCACTGCTATCATTGTAAAATTAACTGACCAGCAATCTAATAACAATGAGGCAACAGCCAGTATGTTTTTGAATCACACGATTAATTAGCCTACCTTCCATAAGATCGCCGCTGTGTGACTGAAGGACTTCCCCTGGAGCCGCAAAACAAGAGCGCTCTGGCCGTCTCAGTAGTGCCGGTTGATGTAGTCAGGATCCAGCAGAGTGAACGTCGGACTTGCTTTGGCTTGAACAGACATCAGCCTTCACGGATACCAGGTCATCAATGTTGCTATTAACACTAAGCCAACTTTTCCACTGTGGAGGTTCACCTCGGTACATTCGCATTGAAGAGCCATCAGCACAAAGTGACGACATAAAATGGTTAAAAATGTCCTCATAAGTTATATGAGGCCACTTCTTCATGTCATCCTCTCAGTCATGAATAGTTTGTGGCTGTGGCAATGACCTGCCACTTTGATTGCTCTGCAAATTTTGGAAATGTTGTGGCGACAGTTTATCATTTCAGTCGAGCTAATGTTATTTGACCTGGGGAAGCGCTGAAATGGAAGTGCCTTACAAAATAAAACAGAAGTTGGACCCATAGTTACTTCGCCGTTGGAAAATAGGGTGGATATGCACAAATGATCCCGGTCTTCCTCAAAGTCATAATGACGAGTAATTTGGTACGATGAAGCTGCATTAGTTGCTTTTTAGATAGCTAGTCAGTGACAGGAAGTGACAGACTGGAAGTCTCACACAAAAAAACGTCAACTCACTGTGTCCATATTTCTGTTGAAAATAAGGGGTATATGGAAAGTTGGTTTGTTGTTTAATCTCTTTTAATGTTTTATAAACTCACAGCTCTTGCTTTTGAAAAGGGGAAGTTGACATGGGAAGTAAGACTTGTTTTTCATTCTTTTTTAAATTTTGAATGATGGTTATATTATCTGCTCATACTTTCAGGACTAATGTTCTTTTTTCAATACTTGTCTGATGGTTCAAAATTTTGGAATTCTACCAAAGCTTAACTCAACACTTATCACAATTACACTACACACAATGATCATAGTATTAACAATCAATGTTCAATATAATTCCAAGTGGTATTGTTATATTAATATTAACCTAACACTTAGTAATAGTTATAGTAATATCATCTTTATTGTCATTGAAACATACATTACAATGAAATTTGTTCTCTGCTTTTAACCCATCACCCTTGGGGAGCAGTGGGCTGCCATATGCGGCACCCGGGGAGCAATCTGGGGTTAAGGGTCTTGCTCAGGGACCCAGAGTGCAGTCGCTGGGGATCGAACCGTTTTTACCAAGTATCTAACCACTCGGCCAACACTTTTGGCCGAGTGGTTAGAAAAACGGCCAATACTTTTAAGTATTCTGAAGCAGGTTCAAGGAAAAAAAAATTAAATAACACATTAAAATTATAAAAAAAGACTGTGCTTTCATATTTAATCTTTCCTCTCTTTTAGTGTTTTTAGAATTGAGAGAATCCATTCAGCAACCAAGAATAAAACCCAAATGTAATACCGACTCCTGTCTACAATTCATCAAATCTTTGAAATATATGCCAGCTGTAACGATAACTCAGAGTTAGTCAGAACCCAAGACGGAGCCAAAACACGTGTCCAATACTCCAAACCTTTATTATCAGAACTAACGTGAAAAAAGGGGCTCTAGAGGGTGTGGGCTCACTGGTAGATTGAAAATGGGGAGTCCAAAGGTTGGGGGAATGGGCAAAGGAGTTGCCTGGAGAGCTCAGGGAAAAAACAGGGACAAAAAACAACCAACCAGTGTCTCTTTAGTAGAATCAGTCCAGGTCATGCACGGATGGGTCTCAGGTACAGAAAATCCAATAAACAGAAGGCTGGAGGCAGATTCAGAGGGAGGCTGGGTTCGGCAACAGGAGATCAGACTTCTTCAGGAGGACTGGGCAAAATCTGTGGTCAAGAACAGGCAGAGTCAAAAAACCAGAAAACTTCATAGAACGTGGAACAAGGAACAGTGCTTGAAAGCTGTGACCAGAGCAACAGACGATCTCGCACTGAGCTGTAGATGAGCAGCTGGTTAAATAGGGAGTGGCAGCGTGTAGGTGAGGGTAATTAGCAATCAGCCCAGTGGTGGAGCTGCAGGGCTGAAAACATGACACCAGCATGGAAATATCTAACCCCACTATTTACGAGTGCTTTCATAAAACATATTCTTGGGTAATAGTGTTGTGCAGACAGCTCCATGTATTGTTAAACACTTCTCATTTTCAACAACCTGTAAGTTCTTTATGCTCACACATAGAGACACAAACATATATACACACACACACACACAGATGTGCAAAGGCCCTCACAACATCTTGCGGGGGAATTAGTCATCCTGTCCTTTTGCAGCCAATTTTCTGTGGCTAGTCACAGCATTTATCAAAGCAGAGCAGCACAGGTAAATAAATAAAATATATATTTCCCTTTATGATCCAACAGAGGGGAAATCTGTGTCTGCCTTTAACCCATGCCTTAGGCAGCAGTGTGCTGCCGACATTGAGTGGCGCACAGGGAGCGATCTGTCATCAAGGGTCTTGCTCAGGGACCCAGAGTGACAGACTGAGTTTTAAACTGCCAACCTTCGGTGCCTCCCCAGGACACAAAAGTTCAGCTCTCTAAACACTAGGTCACCATTCCCATAACAGATAAGCACTTGTCGAGCAGTTTTACTATTTAACAATTACTGTGAGCTTCAAATTCAAATTGACACAATAATGTTTACACACATATAGGAACTTTGAATAATGGCCAGCCTTGGGTCACATAATTGTCCCTTTTTTATCCCTGCTTTCCTAAGTCACTATTTGGCAGGTACAAGATTGTCTTTACAACTCTAGTTCATTGTTGTGTGTAGCGCTACTACTGTGGGATTTCTGTAACGGCTCCTGAGCTGCTGGCTACCACTCTGTCAGCCCCGGCAGTATGTTCAACCGCCACTGCTTCTGTCATCTGCTTCGAATCCTCCACTATCATCCCTGTTCCCAAGAAGCCAAGGACAACAGGACTTAATGACTTTAGACCCGTCGCTCTGACCTCTGTGGTTATTAAGTCCTTTGAGCGCCTTGTGCTTTCACACCTTAAAGAAATCACCGATCCCCTCCTGTACGCCCTACAGTTTGCCTACAGAGCCAACAGGTCTGCAGACGACGCTGTCAACCTGGCACTTCACTACATCCTCTGGCACCTAGAGTCTGCAGGAACCTACGGCAGGATCCTGTTTGTGAATTTCAGCTCCGCCTTCAACGCAATCATCCCAGCTCTGCTTCAGGAGAAGCTCTCCCAGCTGAGTGTACCTGACTCCACCAGCAGGTGGATTACAGACTTCCTTTCTGACAGGAAGCAGCACGTGAAGCTGGGAAAACATGTCTCAGACTCACAGGTTATCAGCACTGGTTCCCCCAGGGCTGTGTTCTTTCTACTCTGCTCTTCTCCCTGTACACCAACAGCTGCACCTGCAGTCATCAGTCTGTCAAGCTTCTGAAGTTTGCAGACAACATCACTCTCATTGGACTTATCTCTGATGGTGACGAGTCCGCCTACAGGTGGGAGGCTGACTCCAGTCACAGACTATTTCAGTCACTTCCCTCTGGCAGGAGGCTGCAGTCCATCAGGACCAAAACCTCACGCCACAAGAGCAGTTTCTTCCCATCCGCTACTGCCCTTATCAACAAGGCCAAGAGCCGCCCGTGACACTGGACACTGCCTCTCTCCTGTTCAGGAGTAACAAGCTTCTGCGTTACATTAACACACAGTCTACTGTGTGTATATAGCTTCTGTATATATATCTATTCTATTTTATTTTGTTTTGTCTACACCATCAACACCAAGTCAAATTCCTTGTAAGTGCAAACCTACTTGGCAATAAACTTGATTCTGATTCTGAACTGACTTATAATTCCCATTTTTATTTTTTTTATTTACCTGCATCATTTTAACATCTCTATCACTGTGCATAAAAAGTAGACTTTTCTGTAGTCATCAGCACATAAAATTGTTATGGAACTTGAGGTTTACGGGAGATTTTGGTCATCACCGAAAACTGTCATAAACTGTCAGGAATTGACGTTGACTACCATGTTGTCAGTTTGTCAGTGTTGCCTCCTGTTATGGGAATATTATTCTGAAGTCACTATGGCCTCACGCCACTCAGACATGTGACCACGGGCCTGCTGATTGCAAGGCCAAATGCTGCGTAGCTACTGTGTGGGATGACGATTGTATAGGATAGACTGTCTTTCTTTTGCGACTGGAGTCACTATTTGGCAGGTACAAGATTGTCTTTACAACTCACCTGTAGTGACTCCAGTTCATCGTTGTGGGTAGCGCTGCTACTGTGGGATTTCTGTAACGGCTCCTGAGCAGCTGGCTACCTCTCTGTCAGCCCCGGCAGTATGTTCAACCGCCACTGCTTCTGTCATCTGTTTCAAGCCACCAGAGGGTGCCAGAGCAAGATTCATGACTTGTGACCTATGACCACCTTAATGATTACCAGATGCTAGTGGCCATTCTGAGACAATGGCTTCCTTATGTTTAGCACAATACAGGGTTTAACCATGTAATGGTCACCTCCAAACTATGCCACCTACTAACCTTATGGGTGGAGTTTCTGGCTTAAATATGGTTGCAAAATTCTGTTAAGTAAAACATTTTTTTTTTCAAAAAGCACCACTACTCACCAAAAAATGAAGAAGTGGTCACTGGATCTTCTGCCATAATTATGGGTGAAGAACTAGACTCAGCCATCTTCGATAACATGGATGCAGTATGCTCAATCGCTATTATCCAGCCCAAAGAAATGGGGAATGCTGAGGACGATCGTAGGACATCCCCTTCTCTAAGAAAAACCTCAGCCTCTAGAACTAACCCACTTATAAGAGCCCGCCCTCCCCTCTATCCTATAGATCAGGGATTCCCAAAGTGTGGTGGGGTGCGTGTTGCTGCCACTAGGGGTTCGCTAGACAAAAACTGTATTGGCGGTCTGACTGTTATTCTTTTTCCCCATACAATAAAGACATGTAAATAAGCATTTCCTTTGTAAAGGTTAAAATCAAAAACTGTAAATTTAATCAATAAATAAAAATGTATTGTAATGATTCGTAGACTTTATTGTTACGTGCTGCTTCACACTTACTGTTTCTTTAAATTAGGTTATTTTGGGTTTATACCGGAAGAAATGTGTGGCTTCCGGGGGAGGAGTGGTGGTTCGGGGGACTGGCAGGGTGAAAGCTGCCCCGTTCTGTTCGTCCTAAGATAAAGTGTTAACAGCAAAACCTTGGTCTGGTGATTGGGTGTCATGACGAAACATTACAGTATTCACACGAAAATGTATTTATTTAGAAGAAATCTTCTACGCTTCATTTTAAGATAAAATATACGCATTGTGCTGTATATGCGCACCTGGCTTGTGGCCTTTACTTCAATCATTCTCGCAAATATGCTCAATTGGCTGAAATCAGGGGAACTGTCATGCATGAAGGAGGAGAGGGACCGAGAGAGAGAGAGGAATTGAAGGTAACAGAGGAGAGAATTGCAACGGATCAGGGAGAAGAAAACAAGTGAGAATCAGAAAATGTCTCTTTCTCTCTCCTGACTTTATGTCATTTACGTCAGCAGATAAAAATGTTAATTTGGGTCGGAAGCTTTATTTACAAGATTAAATTGAGTGACTCGGTCTCTCAGTGAATTGCGCAGCACCTACAAACAGCGCTGCTCATGGTGATGTGACTCTAAACCGCTACAAACACTGACGCGCATGTCACGCCCACACCGCTGCCTCCTCCGCTGCTGCTGGGGGGGATTAGTGGTGATAGATGTGATTTCTTGATTATGCTCACGCACAGATCCGTAATACTTTTCATTGTGATTCAGACAGGTGCAGTTCTTTTTAAAGAGGCAGTTTTAGTGCATATTCAGACAGAAACAGTGAAACCGGAGGAGGGGCTGCGGGGATCCGAGGTGTGTTGCCGTGGGCGTGTTTACCTGCTGAAGGTTGCCGCTGTGAAACAATCAGAAAAATTTCTCTGATTAATAACCTTTGTTACAACGTTTGAGTTGTAATTGCAACCGTTTACATGTAGTGCGTCAACCCGGTTGGGACATGGAAGGGGGTGCGTGGCTATAAAAGTTTGGGAACCTCTGCTATAGATAGAGTCAAACAAGCCAGGACATGTCTCCAGAACCATCCCTCTTCTAAGTCCCTGCCCCCTCTACCCTATAAATAGAGTGAAACAAGGCTCCCTATATACTGATTCTTCACGCATTATTCCACTCGAGAAAAAGACAGACTTTAAATACTTTAGGATGATGCATATGTGCTGGTATACAGGGTCAGATCATACAGGTGCCGAAACCTATAATCTGGGTCCTTGCCACTCTCCTTTGCTGGTCTTCTACCTGCAATCGTCCTCTACTTCCTCATAGCGAGCACCATCTCCGAGTGAGTTTATCATTGCGCACACCCAACCTGGAGAAATTGTGGAGAATAGGTCAGCAGATTACTTTGTACAAGCAAACAAATTTTTATCCACAGTTTCACAAACCAAACATTTAACAACTCACACGTACAGGCCTGTTTTTCTCTTTTTACACAGATCTGTGAGTTATTCAAAGTGAATGCCAAATCCAACAAATATATTTTGAAATAGAAAAACCAATGTGCAAACCACTTTTATATTCTGTGGGACTACCCACTTATAAAACATTACTGGATAGAAATTCATACTGCTGTACAGGACACCTTCAACATTTCCTTCCCATTTCTTTTTTTTTTGGGGGGGGGGGTTTGCGGTTCTAGTGGCTCGCTTTTTCCGAAAGTAGGCTGACAGGAAGGGGGTAGAAGAGGGGGAGAGACATTCGGCAAAGGACCGCGGGTCGGATTCAAACCCGGGTTGACCGCGTCGAGGACTAAGGCCTCTGTATATGGGTCGCGCTACCCGCTGCGCCATATGCGCACCCATTTCCTTCCCATTTCAAATAAAGTCCGTTTACTTAGGATATTTACCACAACACTGGGGAAAAAAGGGCAAATATTTGTTGAATGTTTTACTAGTAGCGAGCAAGAAGACACTGACCAAAAAATGGCTAACTCAAGATTTAAATCATATTGTAAAAAATGGGTTAAATTTATGACACAACAGAGGCCTATTGTAATAGATATTCATTCATTTCTGAATCACTTCTGAGTTTTGTATTAATATAACTTTGGTTTTTATACTGATGCCAACATTTATGTTGGCATCAGTGAGCCCCACCCTGGACTCGCTGCAGTTTGCCTACCGGCCCAACATCGGAGTAGACGCTGCCATCATCTACCTGCTGCAGCGGGCGCTCACTCACCTGGAGACCACTGGGAGTGCCATGAGAGTCATGTTCTTTGACTTCACCAGCGCTTTCAACACCATCAGCCCGGTGCTGCAGAGGGGGAAGCTGGAGGATGCCGGAGTGGACAAACATCTTGCTGCCTGGACCATCAACTACTTCACTGACCGCCCTCAGTACATGCAGCTGCACGGCTGTCAGTTAGAGGTGGCAGTCTGCAGCACCGGGCCCCCCCAGGGAACCGTCCTGTCCTGGGTGTTCACACAATAAACTGGACTGGACTCATAACACCGACGCCCTGTGTCTAAGCTTCAATCCATCATGGACAACACCTCTCACCCACTGCACCAGACTGTAGAGGAGCTAAGTAGCTCCTTTAGTGACAGACTTATACACCCTGTGTGTAAAAAGGAGTGTTATCGCAGGTCACTTATCCCTGCTGCCATCAGACTTTACAATGCCACTGCACTATAACCTGGTGTAATACCACTGCAATTACTGTGCAATAACTATTTGATACACTGTGCAAGAACCTGTGCAATAATCCTGTACACTGCAATAACTGTGCAATAACTGTTTGATACCGTGTGCAATAATCCTGTACTATAAAAACCTTCACCTATTTCAGTTATCTTACTTATTTTATTTACTTATTTAACAAACCACACTGTTTTTTTTTTACCTGACACCACTTGAATGCATACGTCACCATAATACTCTTCTTCTTTATTTTATTTATTTATTTATGTTCCCCATCCACTGTATATATCTGGATGCACTGTATATACTCCATGCATGTCAAGGAGACTCAGAGACAGGAGGACCCAGAATTCGACCAGACAACCGAGGTTAGTAAAAATGCAGGATTTAATGAGAAGATCTTGGCAAAACAGTGGTCAAAATCATAATCCAAAAATGATACACAAAAAGGCAGTCCAAAAACTCTCATAGGGATATGGCAAAAAACGTGGAACTTAAACTCACCGGAGGCTAGACATGGAAAGACACTATAGCACATGACAAGACGAGAGATGACAATGAACTGGCAGGGAAGTGGCAGAGGAAACAGACTTAAAAAGGCAGGAGAACAAAGGAGAGAGAGTGAGCCAATTAACCAGAAACAGGTGGAGGTAATCAGAGAGAAGGAAGTGGCTGCAGGAGGAAACAAGCTGACAGAAAACACGTGGAAAGGAACAGACACTAAACCAACCCTAGAACATAAATAACCATGAACAACAAACCTAAGACAGAAGATAAAACTAAGACTAAACAGAGCACAGAAGGGAGATCAGAACTAATACAAAGACCAGATAAACTAAAACAGTACACAAGCTAAACAAGAATCCAAAACATAACAGAACAGAAACAAAACCTGAGGTGGAAGAGAGGAACAACTGATCAACATAAACCAAAACAAAAGCCAGATTATGACAATGCACCTTTTCTTTCTTTGTTCACCTTCTGTTGCTTATAAGAACCGATGTCACAAGTGTAATGCCAGTTCAAACGTGACGAGACTGCATTAATTCGGGACATGACGGACTGTGTTTCCCATGATGCAGTGTGGTCAAAATGGCCACCAACTCCCAACATGCAACGCGGCCCAAAAATGGCCGCCGCCCTATATATATATATATATATATATATATATATATATATATATATAAAACAATAGTCCCAATTTATTTATACTCATTCAGTGTTTAGATGAACACAAAGCTGATATTCTGGCAGGAAATGAAGAAAGACACACATAAAGCTCTTCCTCAACAGCTCTGTCTCTTGCGCTTTTCAGTTTTTACTGCAGTCAGGCTTGAAAAGCTCAACTCACACAAATATATTGTGGAAAATGGAAGCAACATTGAAATAGCTTTGTTGGCCAGAATGGGTAACTCTTTGGCAGCATTCAATCAAAAACTGTCCAAAGGTGGATCTGCAAACCTTAGCTTTAAACCATGATCTTGTTATATAGGTCCGTAATCCAGTCAAACCATTCAGTTAATGATGAAGAGAAAAAAAATGACAACTTCTCCTCAAGAGTCTTCAAATGTTTAGATATTACCTCACACAGTGCCACAGTGTTGACATTTTGTCATTTCTCAGTGAGAGGGAACATCTTAATGTTGCCGCTTTGCACATGTTGTTGCCAGTGGTGCGATTTCCGATAGAATCCATTATTTTATCTGTGCTTATAAACAGGTTTTAATTTCTGCCTTGCATCTGAGTATTCAGTTCATTCAGATGATGAAATATATCTGCTAGATATACATATTTTGCACACCACTCATCACTTGCAAGGAGATTTTAGTAATCCAACCTCTCATTTGTAAGAAACACTTTAAGTTCCTCCCCCAGCTCATACACGCAATGCAGCACTTTGCCATGTGACAATCATCGGATCTCCATATGGAGCAATACGCCTTTATGCTCTGCTCCCAGTCCCTCACACAAACATGCAAAAATGTGACTTTTCACAGGCCTTACAAAGTTCACAATGTGCACATCATCTAACACAGGAAGTAGTCCTGCTGGTAAAGTCTTGACAACGAGGGCTTCACAGTACAAAAAACAATGCATAATAATAACATCTGCATTTTTTCCATCACTCTGCTAACGTAGCCTTTGGTGCGCCCAATCATGGCTGCGGCTCCATCAGTGCAGACACTTATGTAGTGATCAAGATATTCAGCTGTGACCCAGAAAATTTCATCTGCTGTTGTTTTTTCTGGTTTTATATTATGGCTTCTCCATCCAAAAATTGCACAATGGCCAAGAGCTGAGCATGTCTACTAATATTCGTAGATTCATCAAGCTGCAATGCAAATTGCTTACTGATACATATTTTATCCAGAGCTACACTTTCGATGTCTCCAGACATGTCATCAATCCATCTGGCAGTTGTGTTATCTGAGAGAGGGCCTTTAGCTAAGGTGACCAGATTTCTGAAATCAAATCTGGGGACATTTCTTGCTTGTAGATAAAAAGCAATACATCTCATCAAGATGAAATTAAGAAACGGGGACAGTAATGGTTTCATTTATTTTTACATATTTATTAATATTTAAACAACAAAAATCAAATGTAAAAGCCAGGAATGTGCCTCTCCACACTTTTAATACATCCTAAGATGAATAAAATGAATAAATAGTGCTATTAATAGAAACTGGAACTTTGTGTCTGAGTTGGGGCAAGGTGGTGGGGGCAGGGCCGGATTAACACTTTCTGAGGCCCGGGGCTAATTACCTGGATGAGGCCCCTCATATCATGTTCTGACGCATGATGTCACCCTAACCCACAGACACATCAGCGTACACAGTAGGCCTACCAATCTATGACACACTACCGTTGACTGGTGATATTATTTCAATTCAATTAAATTCATTTCAATTCAATGGTAGCTTTATTATAATTGCAGTGTTGACAAAGCTGACAAAATGAGGATGGGAAAACAAAATGTATCTGAATTGACCTATTTGAAAAAGAAAGTATGAAATTGGTGATTTGGTGACTTTGGCAAATCATTACAGAAAATGTAATACACTGCATTTGCTATCAAGTACAGAAAGTTAGGCCCAAACAACATTAAATGAACTG
The DNA here is from genome assembly GCF_011125445.2 of Fundulus heteroclitus. Classification (NCBI taxonomy): domain Eukaryota; kingdom Metazoa; phylum Chordata; class Actinopteri; order Cyprinodontiformes; family Fundulidae; genus Fundulus; species Fundulus heteroclitus. Next base: position 1,817,958 of record NW_023396689.1, on the reverse strand, counting down.
TTTTTTTGAAAGTTACTTGATTTATAGAAATGCATCCTGTTTTGTGAACTCATCAAAAACTATAAAACAAAGTAGGGCTCACTCAAAGCTTAGTGAAGGCCCCGGTTTGGGCATTGCATGGTTAATTTACTCAAGGAGTAAGGCCCTGGTACATCTCTGGTTACGCACAACAAACCCCAAGCAAGAAGACAGGCAGGAATGTAAATGCAACATATTTGGGGTGAACTGTTTAAAATGTGCACACAAACACAAACACAGCAGCGGCCTGTCAGAGAAAAAACTGAACTCACCACGTGACTTCAAAAGGCCCGTCTTCTGCTCTTCTTCCGTGCGAAATCATTAATGAGCTCCTCAAAGTCCATTTGGGCCAGCATGTCGTGCGCCCCTTGTTTCCAAAACGTTTTAAGTGTTCGTCCAAAAAAGGGTCAAACGTGGCCAGCAACTCCAAGATGCCCAGATAATTCCCGTTGTGCACTGAGCCCAGGGTTTCATTTTCTCCCCTGAATGCGAGCCCACGCTCTGACAGAAATTTTATTACAGCCACAATTCTCCTCAATACTTCTTCTCAATACTTCTTTCCAGTAATTCGTCTCATCTTTAAGTTGATCCTGCAGCCCTGCGTCGATCCCACGAACCTGGGTGCGTGTGAGCCAAGTAAGCACAGCCTGTCTGTGGGGCTGGCCCGCTTCGTGCATCTCCACTCGGTCAACTGAATGTTTCCAATCAGAAAATCCGTGCGTGAAAGCGGACGAATCATTACTGAATAGTTTGCAAAAAAAACAAAACACATTTCCAGTAGATGGGGAGTAAGACAGCCATTCTCTTGCCACCTTCTCTCCATTTCTGAGCGAGCGACGGAACAATGTTTTGCTCAGACATCGCTTTTGATTTTTATAGCTCCTTTCAGAAGCCGAAAAATCGGCATCTTTATGTTGACATTGTGTGGGGGCTTCAATTCCCCTTCCGACCCAATAGCTTCGCATCTCCTCATTAACTTCTCCCCAGCATGCAATATCTGTTGATATATCTATTTTCTCCACTGCCTCAGAATCAACAGGCTCATCTTCTACGTTACCCACTGGTTCTTCTCCATCCCTTGTTGTTTCCTCAGAGGTTGTAGCAGTAGCACTATTGCTAGCAGGGCTAGTTGGGCTGGTTAGTTGGCTAGAACTAGCGGTGGCTGGCTGCTGTCCATCAGTTGCATCTTGGCTGGAGGTAGCCGCTACAGCAGGCTGACTACTCCACAGGTTGGTTAATTTGGGTGTTTTCTGTAATAATTCTTTGGCTCTTTCCTTTTTTATTTCTACTAATTTTCGTTTTTTTGCTCCGCTGTCCTGTTTTCTATGGCTCGACATTTTCGCTCGTTTTCGTTTTCTTTTCTTATATTAATTTTTGTCATTTGACATTCCGCGACCGGAGGCCCCCCCTAGCGGCGATGCCCGGGGCTGCAGCCCGTTCAGCCCATTCTGTAGAGACGGCCCAGGGTGGGGGTGGCAATGGAGGGGTCAAGAGTGGTTAGCAGAGCTTTCCAATTTTGTAGGGCCCAAAGAGCTCTGCCGCCTCCTAAGGGGAGAGTGACATGAGGAAAAGAAAAAACAGTAAATACAAACATTTAGCCTGTGGCTGTCTGTGGAGACAGAGTTCCCCCACCTTTTCAAAAAAGTGCAACAAGTACTTATTCTGTTCACGTCTACATACCTATGAGAAATAAATTTTTCTGCGTTAACAAAAACAAGTAATGGTCAAGCCTGCATGTAAAGGATGATGTATGTTTCTTACTGTCAACTGGCCGCATCAGGAGCCTGTGCTTCTCAAAGAAGCAGATTAATTTCTCCTACTAATGAGCTATAAGCACAGCTCCACTACTGCCTGAACTTCAGCAGCTCCTTTGTTTCCTGTCTTTCATTACTGGACAAGCTGATT